>NC_092171.1:36678449-36975949 GCF_045791955.1 Oncorhynchus clarkii lewisi | reverse complement strand
ACACACACACACACACACACACACACACACACACACACACACACACACACAGACAAACACACACACATGCCAAGTGTTTTTAACACAGTATGTTGAATGTACTGCAGCAAAGAACAAGGTTATGGCAGGATTACAACAGTCCCACATGCCAGATATACTGTGTGCAAAGCGGCAATATCTCCATAACCCTTGACCTTAACAGGAGAGGAGAGAGGATACAGGATACAAGAGAAAGGGAAGGTTATATCTGATATAGATTCAGGTGGTAGGCTATAGAAGTGATTGTTAATTTTAGTGAAAGGACATGGAGAAGAAGACTGAAGTAAATATCTGCCTTTTTGCTGACCTAGTCTTTGGGTTTCCTCTGTATCTATGGTCTGATGAAGCCCAAACGTGACTTTTGAAAATGAAAAGAACACGTTTGAAACTTTTGCATGGGTTTGTTGTGACCTGGATTCCTGTGTGTGTGATGTCATCTTTACTGATGGGATGAGGTGACGACAGATACAACGCTCTCTCAATTTATGTGCGAAACGGTGCGTCATGTTTCGACCGGATAATATGTGGCTTTAGAAACAGAGAGAAAGAGAGTGTGTTTTGTAGCATAAACAGGAAATGGACGTACAGTAGGTGTGGAGGGCAAAAACAGTTCCCACTTAACACTTCAGCCAATTCAAAAGAATGAGATGAGAGCCTGGCCCATTCTTCTCACTGCTTAGCCTGTCACCCCTGGTTCCTACATTGTCATTGTTATATTATAGTGTATTCTTGCTAGAATGCGTCTGATTCGTGACCATTTCTCTCCTGAAGGCCACCTTCCTGGCCCTGTCTCTCTGTCTCACACACAAATAAACTAAATGTTTGTTTAGCTAGTCAACTCAATGATGACGTGTCGGGGCACAGATCTGGGAAAGGGTACCAAAAAATGTCTGCCAACACAGTGGCCTCCATCATTCTTAAATGGAAGAAGTTTGTAACCACCAAGCCCAAGTGGTGCAGTGGGCTAAGGCACTGCATCTCAGTGCTTGAGGTGTCACTCAGTGCTTGAATGACAGACACCCTGGTTCAATTCCAGGCTGTTTCACAACCGGCCGTGATTTGCCCAGCGTCGTCTGGGTTTGGCTGGTGTAGGTCGTCATTGTACTTTGTTGAAGCACCTTTGGCAGCGATTAAAGCCATGAGTTTCAAGTATGACGCTACAATCTTGGAATACCTGTATTTGGGGAGTATCTCCCATTCTTCTTCTCTCAAGTTCTGTCAGGTTGGATGGGGAGCGTCGCTGCATAGCTATCTCCAGAGATGTTCGATCGGGTTCAAGTTTGGGCTCTGGCTGGGCCACTCAAGGACATTCAGAGACTTGTCCCGAAGCCATTCCTGCGTTGTCTTGGCTGTGTGCTTAGGGTCGTTGTCCTGTTGGAAGGTGAACCTTCACCCCAGTCTGAGGTCCTGAGCACTCTGGAGCAGGTTTTCATCAAGCATCTCTCTGTACTTTGCTCCATTTATCTTTCCCTCGATCCTGACTAGTCTCCCAGTCCCTGCCACTGAAAACATCCCCACAGCATGATGCTGCCACCACCATGCTTCACTGTAGGGATGGTGCCAGGTTTCCTCCAGATGTGACCCTTGGCATTCAGGCCAAAGAGTTCCATCTTGGTTTCATCAGACCAGAGAATCTTGTTTCTCATGGTCAGCGTCCTTTAGGTGCCTTTTGGCAAACTCCAAGATGGCTGATGTGCCTTTTACTGAGGAGTGGCTTCTGTCTGGCCCCTCTACCATAAAGGCCTGATTGGTGGAGTGTTGCAGAGATGGTTGTCTTTCTGCAAGGTTCCTCTGTCTCCACAGAGGAATTCTGGAGCTCTGTCAGAGTGACCATAAGATTCTTGGTCACCTCCCTGATCAATGCCCTTCTCCCCCAGATTGCTCAGTTTGGCCGGGCGGCCAGCTCTAGGAAGAATTCTTGGTGGTTGCAAATGTCTTCGATTTAGAATGATGGGGGCCACTGTGTTCTTGGGGACCTTCAATGCTGCAGACATGTTTTGGTACCCTTCCCCAGATCTGTGCCTCGACACAATCCTGTCTTGGAGCTCTACAATTCCTTCGACCTCATGACTCAAATCGATCTTCAGGTTGAACATGGTGAGATTGTAGACTCCTAATGATTGATGAGGCGGAAAAACTATTTTTTATCAATTTTAGAATACGGCTGTAACGTAACAAAATGTGGAAAAAGTCAAAGGTTTCTGAATACTTTCCGAATGCAATGTGTCACAAATGGCACCCTATTCCCTATGTGTGTGTGTGTGTGTGTGTGTGTGTGTGTGTGTGAGTGATGGTTTTGCCTGGCCTCTTTGTCTAGGCAATACAGAGGGACTTGTTTTTACCTCACAATAACAATAGCAGCATCAAGGTAGTTCTTGTTTTCTTCTGAATTAGTAGGGTGGCAGGTCGCTGGTTTGAATTCCCAAGCTGACTAGGTGAAAAATCTACCGATGTGTCCTTGAGCAAGGAACTTAAAGGAAAGGGTCACCCAATTTGAAAGTTATATTGTTTGTGTGCATCTCTGAGTGATGTTCTGTTGATTCCCTGGGTCATGTCATGATTTCATGTGTACCTGAGTTCTTGGCGTTCAAGCAGGCAGAAATACAGCCAGTATGACGTAGCACCGTGATAAAGTCTCTCTCGCTACACTGGAACTTCTGAATGGTGAAAACGTCTATCATATTTCAATACTGGCTGATGTCATAACTCAGGAGGAGGTCTTTTTTTGAATGAGCCATTGATCATATATATATATATATATATATATATATATATATATTTTTTTTTTTTTTACACATTCCTACCTTTAGAAATGTGTCATTTAATGGAGGTACAAGCACATTTTTCCATTTTTTCTGCATCTTTAGTCCAGGGTGCATTGCATGGTGACATTGCCAGAGATACAGTACTATAGAAAGGAGATAGGAATCCAAATAAAGGAAGGAATGTATTTATTTATTTCACCTTTATTATACCAGGTAGGCCAGTTGAGAACACCTTTATTATACCAGGTAGGCCAGTTGAGAACACCTTTATTATATCAGGTAGGCCAGTTGAGAACACCTTTATTATACCAGGTAGGCCAGTTGAGAACAAGTTCTCATTTACAACTGCAACCTGGCCAAGATAAAGCAAAGCAGTGTGACACAAACAACAACACAGAGTTGCACATGGAATAAACAATAAACAGTCAATAACACAATAGAAAAAGTCTATAAACAGTGTGTGCAAATGAGGTGAGGAGGTAAGTTAATAAATAGGCCATAGTAGCGAAGTAATTTCAATTTAGCAAATTAACACTAGAGTGATAGATGTGCAGATGATGATGTGCAAGTAGAAATACTGGTGTGCAAAAGAGCAGAAAAGTAAATTAAACAATATGGGGATGAGGTAGGTAGTTGGATGGGCTATATACAGATGGGCTGTGTACAGCTGTAGCGATCGGTAAGCTGCACAGATAGCTGATGCTTATTAAAGTTAGTGAGGGAGATATAAGTCTCCAACTTCAATGATTTTTGCAATTCCAGTCACTGGCAGCAGAGAACTGGAAGGAAAGGCGGTCAAATGAGGTGTTGGCTTTGGGGATGACCAGTGAGATATTCTGTACCTGCTGGAGTGCATGCTATGGGTGGGTGTTGTTATGGTGACCAGTGAGCTGAGATAAGGCGGAGCTTTACCTAGCAGACAGTTATAGATGACCTGGAGCCAGTGGGTCTGGCGACGAATACGTAGCAAGGGCCAGCCGATGAGAGCATACAGGTTGTAGTGGTGGGTGGTATATGGGGCTTTGGTGATACAACGGATGGCGCTGTGATAGACTGCATCCAGTTTGCTGAGTAGGATGTTGGAGGCTATTTTGTAAATGACATCGCTGAAGTCGAGGATCAGTAGGATAGTCAGTTTTACGAGGGTATGTTTGGCAGCATGAGTGAAGGAGGCTTTGTTGCGAAATAGGAAGCCAATTATAGTTTTAATTATGTATTGGAGATGTTTAATGTGAGTCTGGAAGGAGAGTTTACAGTCTAGACAGACACCTAGGTATTTGTAGTTGTCCACATATTCTAAGTCAGAACCGTCCAGAGTAGTGATGCTAGATGGGCGGGCAGGTGTTAGTGAAGAGTCTGGGAGGCATCAGCTGTGTAGCCGAGGGATCATAGGGTCCGCTGAGCAGTCCGGGAGATGGGACTGGCTCAAAGCTAGCTTCGGGGCTGGGTCACTCGATAGCAGCTAGCTAGCTGCGATGAACAGGAGTAATGGTCCAGGGCTTATGGCAGGAATCCGGTGTTGTTGTGGAGAAAAACCAGGCTAAAAGTGGCTGGTGTCTGTGCTACAGGTAAAGGCCGCTATCAGTGGCTAACAATGACTAAATAGCTAGTAGCTGGTTAGCTTCTGATGGCTAGCTTTTGATGGAGGTTCTGGCTATAAGGTCTAAAAATAGCAGATCCGTATCACATTTGGGTGAGGTGGGTTGCCGGAAGGTATATTTAATTTAAAAATGGAAAAAGAGATTGAAATATATTTAAATATATACAAAGAAAGACAAAAAAAACCTCAAATGTACACTGGAGAACGACAAACAACGTCTGCACTGCTACGCCATCTTGGATGTAGTTCCCCACTCAGCAGTCTGTCGCATTCGAGTTGTCATGCTGCGTCCTGCGGTTGCTAAGCTAAACATCACGCAATTCCTTCTCAAAGTCAGTGTATGTATGTGTGGAGAAATGTGCCTATTTTCCTCGAAAATACGTAATGTCACGATTCCAAAGCTACACGATACTACAAAAAGCAAGTTAGTTATCTCACATCGGAAAAGATTTGAAGTGTTGTACTTTTTGTTGACGAAAAATTTGTGCTAATGTTGGGTTTTTGAGCTAGAGCCCAATAGACTCCCATTCACTCCTTGAAGGAGAATGTTCCTTGTCCCAGAATTGCCCAGAATGCACTGCTCGGCCCATTGCGTAGCACGTTTCCAATCCCCTCAAAAGTATTTATTTGATTATTTTTTTTAAATATATTTTTTTACTGTCAATTAACAATAACATCATATCCAATTACGGTTTACTTAAGAAAATAAAACGTTCTGTAATTGTGGATGTCTAGATCAGGTCCAATAATAATGGAAATACAAAGAGCCTGTTCCACATTTGGATCAAATTTACTTTATACAAAAACAATAACCAATTAGGCTTCACAATAACCAATTAGGCTTCACAATAACCAGTTAGGCTTCACAATATCTGCCGTTGCGAATGATAGACTCTACTCTGTGAGGCAAATCGATCTTCAGATTGAACATTGTGAGATTCTAGACTCCTAAATTGATAGTGAAGTTTGTTTAGGTGATTTTACAGCTAACTAGCTACTTTACATGCTGATGTTGACTTTGTTACTATTACGTGTAGCTGTGTTTGCTATCTAGCTACCTAGCTAGCTAGCTAGTCAGCCAGCCCATAGAGAGAGCGTTGCATTGTGGATTTTGTAGTCGACTTGAGCTGCAACAGATTTCCACAACAATTTTCCACAACAACCAAAAGGTTGCAAGATTGAATCCCCGAGCTGACAAGGTAAGAAATCTGTCGTTCTGCCCCTGAACAAGGCAGTTAACCCATTGTTCCTAGGCCGTCATTGAAAATAAACATTTGTTCTAAACTGACTTGCCTAGTTAAATAAAGGTTAAATAATTGTAATACTGTAAATTAGTGGAATGAGTGGTGTTGGGTGAATTTGTTTTTGTTTAACCCTAATTGCTTCTGTATGTTTCTCTGGATAAGAGTGTCTGCTAATTTACTAAAACGTACAAATTTTGTATTTTATTGATGATGAAAAACAATAATTTCTCAGTTCAAATGTTAAACTTCTCTCCACTTAAATACAGTAAAACCTTTTCTAAACCAGGGTCCCTGGAAATTGCTTTTTCAAATAATAATAATACTAATAACACATACAGTACATGTATAAATAATTATATAAAACACTGGCATATACAGTACATTTAATATAACTGCAATAAAAACAGGCTGTATTTGTGAAGCTAGATATCATATTTTGTGACTTGTAGCATTATAATAACATCAGTGCTGTGGATGAAGACTAATGACAGCCATATGGATTCTGCAGACAGCAAAGGAAGGAAAAAGTATTTGGCAAAATTACTAAAATCAATGCCCCTCCCTCCCTCCCTCCCTCCCTCCCTCCCTCCCTCCCTCCCTCCCTCCCTCCCTCCCTCCCTCCCTCCCTCCCTCCCTCCCTCCCTCTTTCTTTCTGCAGGGATCCTCAGACTTCTGTGTGCCTCTGAAGGACATACTGTACAATTCACCGGGGGCTCTACATTATATTATCACCATCCTCAGTTCACATCTCCATCAGATGATAAGGACTTTATCTACAACTAATGCAAACTACCAAGAGACTATTACGAAATCTCTTCTTCACATCAATAAATGTTTTCTCCCTCCTCGTAGGTTTAGCTTATACTGTTATCATGATACCTACTCATATAACACATAACCTCTTTGTCCACGTCCCAAACAGCCCTTTATTCCCAAAGGGCTCTGGTCAAAAGTAGTGCCCTATAAAGTGCACTATAAAGTGCACTATCGATCCTCCTTAGTGACACTGTTGACCTGCTCTTAGTTTCATGACTCTAAGTGACCCTGAGTGGAGTCAATTCTCCTTGAGTCCATTTCTCTCTAGGTACTTTGTGACCGCCAGTCAGTTGGATCATTTTTTTTACAGTTTTCGTCGTATAGGACATTCATTATTGTGTCATAATCATGTAGCTAGGTAACCTAATAACAACAGAGTAGTTAGCGGAGAGCTGGCCAATCAGATCAATGACCCTTCCTGACCCCTGGACACTGTTTATCCTCCCCCTCTAACCTCACCTCCTTAGCTTGCTGTCTCCCCCTCCTCCCCCATTAATGTACTCCTCCTTCATCCTAAACTCACTCCCCACCTTCACAATAACTGAATTGTTCTGTTTAACATCACAATATTGTATAGTGAAACAATTCAGTTTGGGACACAGGCTTGAGTATATTTACATTTTAGTCATTTAGCAAACACTCTTTTCCAGAGAAACTTACAGTAGTGAGTACATACAGTACATTTTCTCCATACTGGTCCCCCGTGGGAATCAAATCCACAACAATTGCGCTGCAAGCACCACGCTCCACCCAGTAAAAGGGGACATCATGAGAAAGATGTTACGAGAGATTGCAGAACACACAGAGATTAAAATGTTATTTTAAAATCTATTAGCAAACCCAAACCAAAACAAGGAAAAGCATTACTGGGCTTGTTCTGGAGCTCAGAGACTTTTAACAGATCTAGATTAACAAGGCTGTTAAAGTTCTGGAGCTCAGAGACTTTTAACAGATCTAGATAAACAAGGCTGTTAAAGTTCTGGAGCACAGAGACTTTTAACAGATCTAGATTAACAAGGCTGTTAAAGTTCTGGAGCTCAGAGACTTTTAACAGATCTAGATAAACAAGGCTGTTAAAGTTCTGGAGCACAGAGACTTTTAACAGATCTAGATTAACAAGGCTGTTAAAGTTCTGGAGCACAGAGACTTTTAACAGATCTAGATTAACAAGGCTGTTAAAGTTCTGGAGCTCAGAGTTCTGGTGGTAATGGTTGCATCACAAATGGCACCCTATTACCTGAACACAGTAGTAGGTGCCAGGGAATAGTGTGCCATTTAGGATGCCCACGATGTTTGACCTGGCAGCCAGAATTGTGTGGTTTCCTTTTCCTTTCCCTTTTCCTGACCCTGGATTGGTCCAGAGAAGCCAGGAGTGTTCGGCAACATTCTTACATAAGACCCAGCACTAAAGAGCAGCAATTAGAGAACATCTGCTCAGCTTTCATTTTTATACTGCTTGCCTTCTCCGATTTCAAAGCCAGCTCCCGGGGTTTGGAAAAACAGATGCCTGTTGTTGTCAGAGTAGGATAGAAGCCAACTCTAAAGGATCCCACTCAAGGCAAGGATACAGTGTCACATGAAGGGGAATGACTTCAAGCAGGTAGCTTGGTGACTGTTGTTATTCTAAAGGAACGACTGATTAAGTGAAGATGGAGAGAAAGTATATCTGGTGCTGTGGATTTAGAATGTGTGAGTGATGTACAACAATCATCAAAGACAGATAACATGTCACAACAAGTGTAATGACTATTAAAAAATATATACAGATCATATTCTTTCTCTCTCTCTCTCTCTCTCTCTCTCTCTCTCTCTCTCTCTCTCTCTCTCTCTCTCTCTCTCTCTCTCTCTCTCTCTCTCTCTCTCTCTCTCTCTCTCTCTCTCTCTCTCTCTCTCTCTCTCTCTCTCTCTCTCTCTCTCTCTCTCTCTCTCTCTCTCAATTCAATTGCTTTATTGGCATGGGAAACATGTGTTAACATTGCCAAAGCAAGTGAGGTAGATAATATATAAAGTGAAAAACAATAAAAATGAACAGTAAACATTACACATACAGAAGTTTCAAAACAATAAAGACATTACAAATGTCATATTATATATATACAGTGTTTTAACAATGTACAAATGGTTAAAGGACACAAGATAAAATAAATAAGCATAAATATGGGTTGTATTTACAATGGTGTTTGTTCTTCACTGGTTTCCCTTTTCTCGTGGCAACAGGTCACAAATATTGCTGCTGTGATGGCACACTGTGGAATTTCACCCAGTAGATATGGGAGTTTTTCAAAATTGGATTTGTTTTCGAATTCTTTGTGGATCTGTGTAATTTGAGGGAAATATGTCTCTCTAATATGGTCATACATTGGGCAGGAGGTTAGGAAGTGCAGCTCAGTTTCCACCTCATTTTGTGGGCAGTGAGCACATAGCCTGTCTTCTCTTGAGAGCCATGTCTGCCTTCGGCGGCCTTTCTCAATGGCAAGGCTATGCTCACTGAGTCTGTACATAGTCAAAGCTTTCCTTAAGTTTGGGTCAGTCACAGTGGTCAGGTATTCCGCCGCTGTGTACTCTCTGTGTAGGGCCAAATAGCATTCTAGTTTGCTCTGTTTTTTTGTTAATTCTTTCCAATGTGTCAAGTAATTATCTTTTTGTTTTCTCATGATTTGGTTGGGTCTAATTGTGCTGTTGTCCTGGGGCTCTGTAGGGTGTGTTTGTGTTTGTGAACAGAGCCCCAGGACCAGCTTGCTTAGGGGACTCTTCTCCAGGTTCATCTCTCTGTAGGTGATGGCTTTGTTATGGAAGGTTTGGGAATCGCTTCCTTTTAGGTGGTTATAGAATTTAACGGCTCTTTTCTGGATTTTGATAATTAGTGGGTATCGGCCTAATTCTGCTCTGCATGCATTATTTGGTGTTCTACGTTGTACACGGAGGATATTTTTGCAGAATTCTGCGTGCAGAGTCTCAATTTGGTGTTTGTCCCATTTCTCTCTCTCACACACACACACACACACACACACACACACACACACACACACACACACACACACACACACACCTATGCCCCAACATTTCCAAAATACTAAATTATACATGTGTATTGATGTCTCAGTATAGGTGACAGCCACATTTCAATGAGAAGCGGATGTACTGTTGCTCTGAGGTGTGAAAACGCAGCACGTCGCTCATTACAGCTAAAGGCCGAGCTCTGTGCAAGCGCTTTCCATAATGACAGAACCTCCCCCGAGGCAGGGAAAGAGAGGGGGAGTTACCGGGGAAGGAAAGGTGAGAGAGGATGCAGGGGGAGGAATGGGGGAAGGGAGGGACAAAAGAGAGAATGTGAAAGGAGGAGGCAGAAGGAGGGGGCCAGGAGTGAGACACAGGGGGGAGAAATTTTAATTAGTGGGATTCTGCCACAACAAAATGTCCACCACATCTCCCTCCACAGACTCAGCCTGGCTCTGAACAACTAATCAAAAAGCCTACCACCTCTCCCTCCACAGACTCAGCCTGGCTCTGAACAACTAATCAAAAAGTCCACCACCTCTCCCTCCACAGAATCAGCCTGGCTTGGAACAATTAATCAAAAAGTCCACCACCTCTCCCTCCACAGACTCAGCCTGGCTTGGAACAACTAATCAAATCAAGATTTGTTTTTCAGACACGGAAGGAGGCTAGGAGAGGCGGACATGAGGGGTGGAGTAGGGAGGGGAGATGTGTGGTGTCTGTAGCACATTAGTGTGGAGCTCTGGGATGTAATGTGTTTAGCTGGAGAGTCTAATCACTCAGGAGATGTAAGAAGATAAGTGATGTACAGGTAGATGAAGGCGTGAGGAGAAGGATGGTAGTGAACTATATTTCCACTCCTATTTACCATCTATTCCATCTAAGCCTAGAGGAAAGTGTGTTTCCTCAGGCCTGGAGGGAAGCAAACATCATTCCACTACCCAAGAATAGCAAAACACCCTTTACTGGCTCAAACAGCCGATCAATCAGCCTGCTACCAACCCTTAGTAAACCTTTCGAGAAAAAAAATGTTTGGCCAGATACAATGCTATTTCACAGTAAACAAATGAATAACTGACTTTCAGCATGCTTATAGGGAAGGGCACTCAACATGTATGGCACTTACACACAATTACTGATGATTGGCTGTTTTATTAAACTTTAGTGCAGCTTTTGACATTATTGATCATAGTCTGCTGCTGGAAAAACATATGTGTTATGGCTTTACACCCCCTGCTATATCGTGAATCGAGAGTTACCTGTTGATCAGAACACAGAAAGTGTTCTTTAATGGAAGCCTCTCCTGCATGATCTAGGTATTCAGGCATTTCCCAGGGCAGCTGTCTAGGCCCCTTACTGTTTTCAATGACCTGCCACTGGCTCTGAGTACAGCCTGTGCGTCTATGTATGCTGATGACTCAACATTGTACTCATCACCTAGCACAGCAAGTGAAATCACTGCAACACTTAACAAAGAGCTGTTGTCAGTTTTAGAATGAATGGCAAGTAATAAGATAGTACTAAATATTTCAAAAACTGAAAACATTGAATTTGGGACAGACCATTCACTAAACCCTAAACCTCAACTTAATCTTATAATGAAAAATGTGGAAATTGAAAGCTGCTTGGTGTAACCATAGATTGTAAACTGTCATGGTTGATATTGATGCAGCAGTATCTAAGATGGGGGAGAGGTCTGTCCATAATAAAGAGCTGCTCTGCTTTCATGACATTGCTATCAACAAAACAAGTCCTACAGACCCTAGTTTTGTAGCAGCTGGAATACTGTCTAGCTACAGTTGAAGTCGGAAGTTTACATACTCTTAGGTTGGAGTCATTAAAACTCGTTTTCAACCACTCCACAAATTTCTTGTTAACAAACTATAGTTTTGGCAAGTTGGTTAGGGCATCTACTTTGTGCATGACACAAGTAATTTTCCCAACAATTATTTACAGAGATTATTTCACTTTTTCACTGTATCACAATTCCAGTGGGTCAGAAGTTTACATACACTAAGTTGACCGTGAATTTAAACAGCTTGGAAAATTCCAGAAGATTATGTCATGGCTTTAGAAGCTTCTGATAGACTAATTGACATCATTTGAGTCAATTGGAGGTGTACCTGTGGATGTATTTCAAGGCCTAACTTCAAACTCACTGCCTCTTTGCTTGACATCATGGGAAAATCTAAAGAAATTGGCCAAGACCTCAGAAAAATAATTGTTGACCTCCACAAGTCTGGTTCATCATTGGGAGAAATGTCCAAATGCCTGAAGGTACCACGTTCACCTGTACAAACAATAGTACGCAAGTATAAACACCATGGGACCACGCAGCCATGAACGTAATTTGGTGCAAAAAGTACAAATCAATCCCAGAAGAACCACAAATGACCTTGTGAATATGCTGGAGGAAACAGGTACAAAAGTATCCATATCCACAGTAAAATGAGTCCTATATCAACATAACCTGAAAGGCCGCTCAGTAAGGAAGAAGCCACTGCTCCAAAACCGCCATAAAAAAAAGCCAGACTACGGTTTGCAACTGCACATGGGGACAAAGATCGTACCTTTTGGAGAAATGTCCTCTGGTCTGATGAAACAAACATAGAACTGTTTGGCCATAATGACCATCATTATGTTTGGAGGAAAAAGAGGGAGGCTTGCAAGCCGAACAACACAATCCCAACCGTGAAGCACAGGGGTGGCAGCATCATGTTGTGGGGGTGCCTTGATGCAGGAGGGACTGGTGTACTTCACAAAATAGATGGCATCATGACGATGGAAAATTATGTGGATATATTGAAGCAACATCTCAAGACATCAGTCAGGAAGTTAAAGCTTGGTCGCAAATGGGTCTTCCAAATGGACAATGACCCCAAGCATACTTCCAAAGTTGTGGCAAAATGGCTTAAGGACAACAAAGTCAAGGTATTGGAGTGGCCATCACAAAGCCCTGACCACAAGCCTATAGAAAATTTGCAGGCAGAACTGAAAAAGCATGTGCGAGCAAGGAGGCCTACAAATCTGACTCAGTTACACCAGCTCTATCAGGAGGATTGGGCCAAAATTCACCAAACTTATTGTGGGAAGCTTGTGGAAGGCTACCCGAAACGTTTGAGCCAAGTTAAACCATTTAAAGGTGAAGCTACCAAATACTATTTGAGTGTATGTAAACTTCTGACCCACTGGGAATGTGATGAAAGAAATAACATCTGAAATAAATCATTCTCTCTACCATTATTCTGACATTTCACATTCTTAAAATAAAGTGGTGATCCTAACTGACCTAAAACAGGGATTTAAAAAAAAAAAAAAAAAAAATTGTGAAAAACTGAGTTTAAATGTACTTGGCTAAGGTGTATGTAAACTTCCGACTTCAATTGGGTATAGTCAAGTGCCACAATGAGGGACATAGACAAATTACAGTTGGCCCAGAACAGAGCAGCACGGCTGGCCCTTAAATATAGACAGAGAGCTAACATCAATAACGTGCATGTCAATCTCTCCTGGCTCAAAGTGGAGGAGAGATTGACTTCATCACTACTTGTCTTTGTGACGTGTTGAAAATGCTGAGCTGTCTGTTGAAATGACTAGCACACAGCTTGGACACCCATGCATACCCCACAAGACATGCCACCAGGGGTCTCTTCACAATCCCCAAGTCCAGAACACATTCCAGGAAACACACAGTACTACATAGAGCCATGACTACATCAAACTCTATTCCACACTACATTGCAATTTTGTTGTATTTTGTTGGTGGTATACATTTTGTCTTCTAAATATTTAGTGGTGTAATAGTGTTATATGATGTATTTTTTGTTGTTTGTGTGATGTAACTGTCTTAATGCATTTGGATGTCAGGAAGAGTAGCTGCTGCCTTGGCAATTAATGAAGATCCATAATACATACAAATACAAATATAATACCACCATACAACAAAATTACAATGTACTGTGTGTAGAGTGCATGTGCTGTGTGTGTGTGTCTGTGTGTGTGTGTGTGTATTGCAGGACAGTAAAGCCTGTTGTAAAAGTCTGTTGAATATGGTAGAAAACAACTGTATTGACAGGGAAAATACAAGTTCTCTCTCTCATCTTGTCACTGGATCCTGTTCTAATGAATTAGCTTGTGTTCCTGACCTGTTACCATCCCTCCCCTCCCTCCCTCGACATCCCTCCCTCCCTCGACATAACAGAGTGAGTAACCTGAGGAGTTCCGTGGTGGAGACAGACAGGACAGAGATTGGAGATTTGTGATCTATGGGTCCTGGGGGTGGATCGTCTCGGTGGCTTTTGTAGTTCTAAGGTCTCAGCTTTTCTACAGTCACATCAAAGCATTGTGACCCGAGCAGAGCCAAGGGGGCTTAGGGAGGCCTTAGAAGGCGTACTTCAGTCCATGACCCTTTAATGTTGGCCACTCTATTTCTCTAAACTGACAGGCAGGCTGTCTGCATTTGATTGGGTCCATAGAAATTGAATTACTAGTACGAGCACTCCCAATAATGTATAAATTAATGGTGGTCTGAGGGGCTTTGCCTGTTCTGGTAATTATATTTCTATGGTTGGTCTGGACCTCAACTCCTAACCCTAATTACAGGTCAACAGAGCAACAACGGTATCACAGTGCGTCCCAATCAGAGATCGCAGTTCTTTCCAAATGGTACCCTATTCCCTATATAGTGCACTACATACTACCCTATGGGCCCTGGTCGAAATGACTGCACTATATAGGGAATAAGGAGCCATTTGTGATGCAACCCACTCCTTGTTGACAGCGTTGCAAATGCTTAATCCCATTACTACTGACAGGATGGTATCATACTGGAAAGGGCAAGACAGGGGATGTCTGTATCCCACATGGCACCTCATTCCCTATATAGTGCACTCGTTTTGACCAGGGCCCACAGGTGCACTAATGTAGGGAATAGGGTGCCATTTGGTATTGCAAACATTTTCTCTCTTAGGTAGGTGTTGCAGCTAGGGCTGTGAGATGATTCATAGAACGACTAACTCTATGCCGTGGAAGTATTACACATGTATTGACATACTCCTCGAGGGTTCCTTTTCATCAAACTCAGTCTAAACTCATCCCCAGGCTTTGCACAGAGCTTGGGGAGAATATCTGGTGCATGAGCCTTAACCCAGTCTTGGACACATACAAATACTGTCACATGTATAGCATACTGTGTAGGTTATGTGCACTAGCAGGATGTTGTTGCATTATTTTCAAACTACGTCTTTGTTTCACCTTAAGAGTTTAAGAGTCCCCACAATACGGTTCCTTAACTCTGTTTGTGTCCCAAATGTCATCCAATATTCCCTATTTAGTGCACCACTTTAAACCAGGGCCCTATTGAGCTCTGGTCAAAAGTAGTGGACTATATAGGGAACAGGGTACCATGTAGGAGGCATGCTGTCTCTGTTCCATATTATTTCTTGACCTGCTGTAAGGGAAGAAGCTCTGGCCTAGCAGGAGAAAGTCTTATGGCCCTCCAGAGCCCTATGTAACAAGAGTAGTAGGGCCACACCATGTCACTTCTCCACAATGGGAAAATACAGACAGACACCTTCTCTCTAAAACTGATCCACTTCTACAATGCTCAGACTTGTGTAGTCTGTAGCCTCCTACTCTCCCAAGTGGGTAAGCTTACTGTAGTAGAACGTCTACATTCTGAGAACATTCTTTGTTGGAAAAGGTAGTCTGTTACTTTCTTCTCCCTATTCAAAGTCTATGATTTATGCATATAAAACCAAGCGGACCCGTTTATTGTGTGAAACTCTAAACCTACAGGGCGTTAATGTCCCTAGGCTGAACCCGCTTCCTACGAATGGGTATTCTAAGCGCCGGTAGTATTTCCCTCTTCACTGCCACCAGGCTTCCAAAATACTGCTGCTCTGCTTACAGTCGGGAATGGGACGGGAGGAATGGAATGACAGGCAGCCGTTAGCGATACCAACTATTGGTCGTTGAGGGGTATCAGTACGTTCTATATAGTATTTTTCTTACATATCAAAAGAGCAACGGAATATCTGTACGATAATGTTTGGATTATTATAATTAACATGCATTTAAGGATATTTTCACGGAAGAACATTTGCTATTAAAACAAAAACGAAATTATGTCAAATCTAAACGAACCCCCGCCATCCGTGATTTGAAGCCGTCTTTCCAGCAATTGCACATGTAATCCTAGGCTACTTGTTACTGATCCAAAGACATATAAATGTGGCGCTCGACGAAGCAGCTCTGCCCCCGTCTATATTTCAAACTTTAGCCTGCATTTGCTGACGATAAATTGGATATACTAAACCGTTTGGATACAACTTCATCGGATAATAATTTTTGTTTTAAAGGAGTTAGGATTAGTTTTTCTCATGAAAGGTAAGTTTATTTCAAAAGCTGCATTTTACATCTCTGCTTTCGTTCTTTGTCATTTCTCTTGCCACTAATTTAACTGATCCACCTCATCTGCGCGCATGGACGAAGTTATTCTGTCCTGCTATTCCAACATTTCTAAACTATATTAGGCTACACGAATGTTATAAAATGTATTCACTCGTTCTATGTTTGCAATATATGTTTTCAAACAGTATTTCAAAACTGATTAAAGTGTGGTCAACGGTTGGTTGTTCAAAACAACCCGGACCCGATCAATTCCTGTGCCTACAATTTAGCTAGCGATGCTGTCAGAATGTTGCCGCTATCCGTTCTAGGCAACATTACGAACTTGAGACAGAGATGCATTTTGTTGCAACAATGTATCGATCTTTCTCACTATAATGGCTGATGTTTATTCTACATTTTGTGAGCACTAATTTGACCCTCTCATCGTTATTTAATGCCTCTGGCTCATCGACGTATTGTTTTTATATGACCCTCCCCTCATTGTTTCGTTCCAATGCGTTTACATACATACACCAGCTAGTGCAGTACTTGTTATCGTTACAGTTGGCTATAGTCGTTCTTTCCGTAAAAAAAAAGACTGGCACCAAGTTTACTGTAGGATGCGGTCTCTTGTGTCAAATGCCACCTGGAAGTGGTATGTTTTTCAAACCTAATAACAGCAGCCAGCATGCTCAATTTGTGATTAAGTTGCGCATTACTTAAATGTCTTCCCTAGAACATCATCACTGTTCCATTCTGGAAGGGGTCACACTTTTTTTTTACTTCTTATTTTAGGCTTCCTGTCCTCTGGAATGGAATCTGGCATTCGATTATAACCATGCTATAATACTGTTCTGGAATGAAATGACTCTGTACGGAGAGACATGTAGGCTATTGAAGGGGAGACTGTATAGAAATCGAATAGAATATTAGAAATGGGTATAGAAGGATACAACTAGCATAGAACTAGGAAAAACTAGGAAATGTGGTAGAAGAGAGGTGTGTGTGTCCAGCCTGGTCTCATAACCTAGACGTAACATAGTAAATATACATTTGGGAGACTGAAATTAGAAGCCGGATGTGGATGTCCAGGGCTGGTGTGGATACATGTGGTCTGCAGTTGTGAGGCTAGTTGGACGTACTGCCAAATGATCTAAAATGACAGAGGCGGTTTGTGGTAGAGAAATGGACATTCAGTTATCTGGCAACAGCTCTGGTGGACATTCCTGCAGTCAACATGTCAATTGCACGCTCCCTCAAAACCTGCGACATCTGTGGCATTGTTTGTTGTGTGACAAAACAGCACATTTTAGTGGCCTTTTATTGTCCCCAGCATAAGGTGCACCTGTGTAATGACCATGCTGTTTAATCAGCTTCTTGATATGTCACACCCGTCAGGTGGATAGATTATCTTGGCAAAGGAGAAATGCTCACTAACAGGGATGTAAACAAATTAGTTCACACCATTTGAGAGAAATAAGCTTTTTGTGCGATCTTTTATTTCAGCTCATGAAACATGGGATCAACACTTTACATGTTGTGTTTTATATTCTGGTTCAGTATATAATACAAATTGTAATTTGTAACATATCATAAGATACATGTGATGGACAAAACAACATATCATACTAAATGGATTGTCTCGGATTCACATACAGAATAATAGGATATTCTCTGAGACCAGGTTGCAGCAGGCCTATATGTTTGCTTGTTGTGGACCTTTCTTCCTGTTTGCTTCAGTATTCAGGAATGCCAACAATTCCCTCCCTGTGGCTTTCCTTCCATTTAATTTCTATCATGGACAAGAGGCAGGGGAAATCTCTGCACGTTTTATTCTGAACTAAAGACATACAATTACTTTGTGCAGATGATATCGTCATATTTTCTTATATAACTCAATTTGACATACTGTATAACTCCTTTCCATATTTCGACCTGAATACCTGTGTGATTGAATTACCTGGAAAAGAGGTTTACCCTTGTAGACTAATCCAATAACCCAGTGGTAGTTTCCTCCACACAATTATGCCTAATAGTTTACTAGTGAAGCTGTAGTTTACGCCTTCATTGCTCTACCTGGTTTGGGATCAGCTGTAACACTAGGCCTTATGGCTGACAGGATCTGGTAGCTTGATGGATAGGCATGCAGCCCCCTAAAGGCCGTTGCAGACTGTACGTCGGATTCAGTCTTTTACGATCATCACGTCACACTGTGCAATGTTACTAAATTAAAATCTTGATATCAACCTGACCAGATTGAATGATTCGCTTCAGTTCTGTCGTCACATTCTGCGATTAGCTTGAGAGGCTACGTCAGCCAATGTAGGCTACGTCCTCTGCAGCGGTGTATTTGCAGCACTTGTAGTAGAACATTATATTTTGATTGGTCATTTTGTGCATTTCTTAAAATCCTATCAGGTAGCCTGATTTCAGATGTATCATATAAACAACATTATTTGGGAAATTACTCTTCTTGCACAGCATGAAAACGTTTAAATCAAACTACAGTATTATATTATTCACAATCATTGTTTTATGGTGTGCACACTCTGTGCCGGCCATGTTCCTATTGGTCAGTCACCGGGATCAGCTTGTAACACCAGCCGATGAACGGGCCAAGACGTAGACCCCGTCACGATAAACGGGCCAAGACGTAGACCCCGTCACGCTGAACGGGCCAAGACGTAGACCCCGTCACGCTGAACGGGCCAAGACGTAGACCCCGTCACGCTGAACGGGCCAAGACGTAGACCCCGTCACGCTGAGCGGGCCAAGACGTAGACCCCGTCACGCTGAACGGGCCAAGACGTAGACCCCGTCACGATAAACGGGCCAAGACGTAGACCCCGTCACGCTGAACGGGCCAAGACGTAGACCCCGTCACGCTGAACGGACCAAGACGTAGACCCCGTCACGCTGAACGGGCCAAGACGTAGACCCCGTCACGCTGAACGGGCCAAGACGTAGACCCCGTCACGCTGAACGGGCCAAGACGTAGACCCCGTCACGCTGAACGGGCCAAGACGTAGACCCCGTCACGCTGAACGGGCCAAGACGTAGACCCCGTCACGCTGAACGGGCCAAGACGTAGACCCCGTCACGCTGAACGGGCCAAGACGTAGATCCCGTCACGCTGAACGGGCCAAGACGTAGATCCCGTCACGCTGAACGGGCCAAGACGTAGACCCCGTCACGCTGAACGGGCCAAGACGTAGACCCCGTCACGATGAACGGGCCAAGACGTAGATCCCGTCACGCTGAACGGGCCAAGACGTAGACCCTGTCACGCTGAACGGGCCAAGACGTAGACCCTGTCACGCTGAACGGGCCAAGACGTAGACCCTGTCACGCTGAACGGGCCAAGACGTAGACCCTGTCACGCTGAACGGGCCAAGACGTCTGACAATCGTCTATGGCCTACGAATTTGCCCATTTTGTCAAGGACGGCGAAATCGTCACATAAGACGGCTAAAAATGGTACAGTCCGGCTTAACACATGGCAGTCCAATCAGCTACCTCTGGCTACTACATACATTCTTATGTTTCCTTCTCCAGCTGTTGAAAGAAAACAGAAGAAAAACAATTGCCTGTTTTTGTGCTTATTTGCCTAGTTGATTGAGGATACAGAGCAGCCCCACCTGCTTCAAACTGATGTTCTCTGGTAAGACTAGAGACAGTAGAACCAGAGTAGAGAGACAGAGCCATATTAAAGACCGTAGAGATCGAGACACATAGATCGTAAAGAGACACAGAGACAGTAAAGTGAATGGTGCTGTGTCTGTCGGGACAGGAATGAAGTCTCCACTGCCTGAGCAGGAAACAAAATGGCATGTTTTATGTAGGCCTCCCGAGTGGCGCTGCATCGCAGTGCTAGAGGCATCACTACAGATCCGGATTCGATCCCGGGCTGTGTCGTGACCGTGAGACCCATGAGGTGGAGCACAATTGGCCCAGCGTCGTCCGGGTTAGGAGAATGTTTGGCCGGCTGGGATGTCCTTGTCCCATCGCGCTCTAGTGACTCCTTGTGGCGGCCGGGCGAAATGCTCGCTGACACGGTCGCCAGCTGTATGGTGTTTCCTCCGACACATTGGTGCGGCTGGTTTCCGAGTTAAGCAGGCAGTGTGTCAAGAAACAGTGCGGCTTGGCAGGGTCATGTTTCGAAGAATGCATGGCTCGACCTGCGCCTCTCCTGAGTCCGTACAGGAGGTGCAGCGATGGGACAAGACAAGAATATCACGAAATTGGGGAGAAAAGGGGTAAAAGTATCAACAAAAATATTTAAACAAATATACAGTGCCTTGTGAAAGTATTCGGCCCCCTTGAACTTTGCGACCTTTTGCCACATTTCAGGCTTCAAACATAAAGATATAAAATTATTCAGCCCCTTTACTTTCAGTGCAGCAAACTCTCTCCAGAAGTTCAGTGAGGATCTCTGAATGATCCAATGTTGACCTAAATGACTAATGATGATAAATACAATCCACATGTGTGTAATCAAGTCTCCGTATAAATGCACCTGCACTGTGATAGTCTCAGAGGTCCGTCAAAAGCGCAGAGAGCATCATGAAGAACAAGGAACACACCAGGCAGGTCCAAGATACTGTTGTGAAGAAGTTTAAAGCCGGATTTGGATACAAAAAGATTTCCCAAGCTTTAAACACCCCAAGGAGCACTGTGCAAGCGATAATATTGACATGGAAGGAGTATCAGACCACTGCAAATCTACCAAGACCTGGCCGTCCCTCTAAACTTTCAGCTCATACAAGGAGAAGACTGATCAGAGATGCAGCCAAGAGGCCCATGATCACTCTGGATGAACTGCAGAGATCTACAGCTGAGGTGGGAGACTCTGTCCATAGGACAACAATCAGTCGTATATTGCACAAATCTGGCCTTTATGGAAGAGTGGCAAGAAGAAAGCCATTTCTTAAAGATTTCCATAAAAAGTGTCGTTTAAAGTTTGCCACAAGCCACCTGAGAGACACACCAAACATGTGGAAGAAGGTGCTCTGGTCAGATGAAACCAAAATTGAACTTTTTGGCAACAATGCAAAACGTTATGTTTGGCGTAAAAGCAACACAGCTCATCACCCTGAACACAACATCCCCACTGTCAAACATGGTGGTGGCAGCATCATGGTTTGGGCCTGCTTTTCTTCAGCAGGGACAGGGAAGATGGTTAAAATTGATGGGAAGATGGATGGAGCCAAATACAGGACCATTCTGGAAGAAAACCTGATGGAGTCTGCAAAAGACCTGAGACTGGGACGGAGATTTGTCTTCCAACAAGACAATGATCCAAAACATAAAGCAAAATCTACAATGGAATGGTTCAAAAATAAACATATCCAGGTGTTAGAATGGCCAAGTCAAAGTCCAGACCTGAATCCAATCGAGAATCTGTGGAAAGAACTGAAAACTGCTGTTCACAAATGCTCTCCATCCAACCTCACTGAGCTCGAGCTGTTTTGCAAGGAGGAATGGGAAAAAAATTCAGTCTCTCGATGTGCAAAACTGATAGACATACCCCAAGCGACTTACAGCTGTAATCGCAGCAAAAGGTGGCGCTACAAAGTATTAACTTAAGGGGGCTGAATAATTTTGCACGCCCAATTTTTAAGTTTTTGATTTGTTAAAAAAGGTTGAAATATCCAATAAATGTCGTTCCACTTCATGATTGTGTCCCACTTGTTGTTGATTCTTCACAAAAAAAGACAGTTTTATATCTTTATGTTTGAAGCCTGAAATGTGGCAAAAGGTCGCAAAGTTCAAGGGGGCCGAATACTTTCGCAAGGCACTGAATATTTATTATTATTTATGTAAGTAGGTCTTTCCAGGGCCTTCCAGCTCTACACGGGACAGACCTTTTTTCCTCTGAGCAGCTGTTTGTGCTGTTTCAATTGAACCTATTTGTTTCTGCCCATGCCTAAGTCATCCTACCTAGTTTGGTGACATTCTGTGTGAGGGAGCATCCTGCCTTTGTTTTTAATTATTGAGCCTGGGTCACTCTATCCTCCTGAGGATCTTCAGTTTGGAGTTATACTTGCTGTTTGGTTTTATGTGTAAAACCTGACTGATTCACTGACTCCTCCTCCTCCACACCAAAGACCATAACCTCAGGGCTCTCTCTCTTTCACTGCTACTGTCGCAATCTATTCTGCAGTGATAACCAGAAAACATAGTTCTGGGTGCTGGAACTGGAGCTCGCAAAGCTGACATAGACTCTTACATTCAATTCAAAGGGCTTTATTGGCATGGGAAACATATGTTTACATTACCAAAGCAAGTGAAATAGACAAAAAAAAGAAAAGGGAAAATAAACCATGAACAGTAAATATTACACACACAAGTAAAAACAATATGTATTAGACATTTTAAAGGTTGTTGGCAGTGTTGTAACAATGTACAAATAGTTGAAATATGAAAGGGAAAATAAATACCATTAGATAAAGGTTGTATTTACTATGGTGTTGGAGCTCCACTGGTTTCCCTTTTCTTGTGGCAACAGGTCACACATCTTGCTGCTGTGACGGCACACTGTGGTATTCCACCCAATAGATAGGGGAGTTTATCAAGATTGGATTTGTTTTGAAATTCCTTGTGTGTCTGTGTAATCTGAGGGAAAATGTGTTTCTAATATGGTCATACATTGGGCAGGAGGTTAGGAAGTGCAGCTCATTTTGTGGGCAGTGTGCACATAGCCTGTCTTCTCTTGAGAGCAATGTCTGCCTACGGCGGCCTCTCTCAATAGCAAGGCTATGCTTACTGAGTCAAAGCTTTCCTTAAGTGTGGGTCAGTCAGAGTGGTCAGGTATTCTGCCGCTGTGTACTCTCTGTTTAGAGCCAAATAGCATTCTAGTTTGCTCTGTTGTTTAGTTAATTCTTTCCAATGTGTCAAGTAATTATCTTTTTGTTTTTCTCATGACTTGGTTGGGTCTGATTGTATTGCTGTCCTGTTTATCTCTCTGTAGGTGTGGGATTTGTTAAGGAACTTATTTTTAGGTCGTTGTAGAATTGAATGGCTATTTTCTGGATTTTGATCATTAGCGTGAATCGTCCTAATTATGCTCTGCATGCATTATTTGGTGTTTTATGTTGTACACAAATGTTTTTGCATAATTCTGCATGCAGAGTCTCAATTTGGTTGTTGAGTGGACCCCAGACCTCACAACCATAAAGAGTAATGGGTTATATAACTGGTTCAAGTATTTTAAGCCAGATCCTAATTGGGATGTCAAATTTTATGTTCGTTTTGATGTCGTAGAAGGCCCTTCTTGCCTTGTCTCTCAGATCGTTCACAGCTTCGTGGAAGTTACCTGTGGTGCTGATGTTCAGACTGAGGTAGGTATACTTTCTTGTGTACTCGAGGGCAGAAGTGTCTAGGTGGAATTTGTATTTATGGTCCTGGCAACTGGACTTTTTTTTAGAACATAATTTCTGTCTTCCTGAGATTAACGGTCAGGGCCCAGGTCTGCCAGGGCCCAGGTCTGCCAGGGCCCAGGTCTGCCAGGGCCCAGGTCTGTCAGGGCGCAGGTCTGACAGAATCTGTGCAGAAGATCTATGTGCAGCTGTAGGCCCTCCTTGGTTGGGGACAGAAGCACCAGATCATCTGCAAACAGTAGACATTTCACTTCAGAGTCTACTAGGGTGAGGCCGGGCGCTGCAGACTGTTTTAGTGCACCACACACCTTTTTTTAAATGTGGTAATGTCAATTTTTCAACCATTTAGGAATAAGTAAAGGCTTTGATTTCTGGGTCAAACAGATGAAAAATGGGTCTTAGAAAACCTCTCCCAGAAAAAGTCTTACAAGTTATTGGGTATACATGAAAACACAATGGTGAAGTGAAGACCCTTGCCAACTAATATCAACACTAACATTTCGTTTGGATACATTTTTCTGCATTCTGTAAGTTTAAGAAACATTACCTTGTGCCTTGAAATTCTGTTACCAAAAACCCACATCTTGAAGATATTGTCTGATTTCTCTCCCTCATGAGGAGAGGGATAATGAAAGTTCACAAAGTAACAAGTAAATGTCGGCCTATCAATTAGTTAGTGTTTTTACTGATATCAATTTTGTTTATGAATTAATAAGTGTTTAAACCTCGAAATTCCATTACAAAATCGGTAAGGCAATTACTGAAAAATCAGTAATGGAATTTCTGAAAAATTGTTAACAGAATTTCTGCAGTTGAATTGGCTAAAATGAGAGGTCATAGTAGTCACAAACCAAAGTTGAGTTCTGTAGAGTAAAGAAAAGTATAGTACAGTACAGTACAGCACACAAGTTGAAATCAAATGAAATGCATTGGTCACATACACATGGTTAGCATATGTTATTGGTCACATACACATGGTTAGCAGATGTTATTGGTCACATACACATGGTTAGCAGATGTTATTGGTCACATACACATGGTTAGCAGATGTTATTGGTCACATACACATGGTTAGCAGATGTTATTGGTCACATACACATGGTTAGCAGATGTTATTGGTCACATACACATGGTTAGCAGATGTTATTGGTCACATACACATGGTTAGCAGATGTTATTGGTCACATACACATGGTTAGCAGATGTTATTGGTCACATACACATGGTTAGCAGATGTTATTGGTCACATACACATGGTTAGCAGATGTTATTGGTCACATACACATGGTTAGCAGATGTTATTGGTCACATACACATGGTTAGCAGATGTTATTGGTCACATACACATGGTTAGCAGATGTTATTGGTCACATACACATGGTTAGCAGATGTTATTGGTCACATACACATGGTTAGCAGATGTTATTGGTCACATACACATGGTTAGCAGATGTTATTGGTCACATACACATGGTTAGCAGATGTTATTGGTCACATACACATGGTTAGCAGATGTTATTGGTCACATACACATGGTTAGCAGATGTTATTGGTCACATACACATGGTTAGCAGATGTTATTGGTCACATACACATGGTTAGCAGATGTTATTGGTCACATACACATGGTTAGCAGATGTTATTGCGAGTGTAGCGAAATGCTTGTACTTCTAGTGCAGCAATATCTAACAAGTAATATCTAACAATTCCACAACAAATCTAAGTAAAGGAAATTAATAATAATATATAAATATATGGATGAGCAATGACAGAGTGGCGTAGGCTAAGATACAATAGATTGTATAAAATACAGTATATGCATATGAAATGAGTAATGCAAGATATGTAAACATTATTAAAGTAACTAGTGTTCCATTTATTAAAGTGACCAATGATTTCAAGTTGAATATATTATAATGGACTACACTCTACTGTGTTTTGCTGTGCTATACTGAACTCTACTGTGCTGTACTATACTGAACTCTACTGTGCTGAACTCTACTGAACTCTACTGTGCTGAACTCTACTGTGCTGTACTATACTGAACTCTACTGTGCTGAACTCTACTGTGTTGTACTATACTGAACTCTACTGTGCTGTACTATACTGAACTCTACTGTGCTGTACTATACTGAACTCTACTGTGCTGTACTATACTGAACTCCACTGTGCTGTACTATACTGAACTCTACTGTGCTGTACTATACTGAACTCTACTGTGCTGTACTATACTGAACTCTACTGTGCTGAACTATACTGAACTCTACTGTGCTGCACTATACTGAACTCTACTGTGCTGTACTATACTGAACTCTACTGTGCTATACTATACTGAACTCTACTGTGCTGTACTATACTGAACTCTACTGTGCTGTACTATACTGAACTCTACTGTGCTGTACTATACTGAACTCCACTGTGCTGTACTATACTGAACTCTACTGTGCTGTACTATACTGAAGTCTACTGTGCTGTACTATACTGAACTCTACTGTGCTGAACTATACTGAACTCTACTGTGCTGTACTATACTGAACTCTACTGTGCTGAACTATACTGAACTCTACTGTGCTGCACTATACTGAACTCTACTGTGCTATACTATACTGAACTCTACTGTGCTGAACTCTACTGTGCTGAACTGTACTGAACTCTACTGTGCTGAACTCTACTGTGCTGTACTATACTGAACTCTACTATACTGTGCTGTACTTTGATGTTCAAACTTGTAAAAAGGTAGACTTTGTTAGCAGATGATGTTACTCTTCAATAACACAGACCCCCAAAGCAAATTAGGGAAAGGAAAATGGATTTATTCTTATTCAAATAGGACAAATCATGCGGAGAGTTAGATGTTCATGTGTTCAGTGATTCTCTCCTGAACAAAGAGACAGGATGTAGTTTATAACCCCGCCCTAGCCTGTGGTTGACCAATTAGAATTCTTTGCAATAAAACTGGGCCAATGGCCAAATACCAACTATCCTGTTTCAGACTCAATATATAGACAAATTCCTCCCATGTCTCTGCATTAATCCCCTGTTACAGAAAATCCACAATTTCCCTTGATCCTTAGTACTTTATTGACCTGTCGTCCTCTGTCGTCCTCTGTCGTCCTCTGTCGTCCTCTGTCTCTGCGTTATCTTCAAAATATTCTTAACTTCTAGGATTGGTTCAGATTTGGTCTGGGCCATCCAAATTTGGTCTTCTTTGGGGTCAGAGCTCATTAAAATAATAGCCAGGTGTGTAGAATAATACCCATATATACAAAGAGGATTTTGCATATTTATATTTGTGTATCTATTTAGGATACTTCTCCGTGAAGAGAATTACATTCATATCCATCATTATGCATTTATTTGTTGTACAGATCCGGAACCCATGATGAAATTCCTTTTTTCGCAATTCCGTTACAGGATGTAAATCCACTTAAATCATCAAAATAGATGTTTTTCATTGTGTCACGTCGTAGCTGACACCCCCTTCTTTCCGCAGACATCGTTGAATCTTAATTCGGAGCAGATATTTACGTGGGAATAAAAAAACCAAGCCATGAGGTCAAAGGAATTGTCCATAGAGCCCCGAGACAGGATTGTGTCGAGGCACAGATTTGGGGAAGGGTACCAAAACATGTCTGTAGCATAGAAAGTCCCCAAGAACACGGTGTCCTCTATCATTCTTAAATGGAAGAAGTTTGTAACCACCAAGACTCTTCCTAGAGCTGACCGCTGTGAGCAATCGGGGGAGAAGTGCATTGGTCAGGGAGGTGACCAAGAACCCGATGGTCACTCGGGTCACGCTCCAGAGTTCCTCTGTGGAGTTGGGAGAACCTTCCAAATAGACAACCATTTATTGTAGTGGCCAGATGGAAGCCACTCCTCAGTAAAAGGCACATGACATCCCACTTGGTGTTTACCAAAATGGACTCTGACCATGAGAAACAAGATTCTCTGGATGAAACCCAGATTGAACTCTTTGGCCTGAATGCCAAGCATTACATCTGCAGGAAACCTGGCACCATCCCTATGGTGAAGCATAGTGGTGGCAGCATCATGCTGTGGGAATGTTTTTCCACGGCAGGGACTGGGAGACTAGTCAGGATCGAGGGAAAGATGAACGGAGCAAAGTACAGAGAGCCTTGATGAAAACCTGCTCTAGAGCACTCAGGACCTCAGACTGAAGAGAAGGTTCACCTTCCAACAGGACAATGATCCTAAGCACACAGCCAAGACAACGCAGGAGTGTCTTTGTGAGAAGTCTCTAAATGTCCTTGAGCAGCTAAGCCAGTGCCCGGACTTTAACCTGGGGAGACCTGAAAATAGCTGTGCAGCGATGCTCCCCATCCAACTAGACAGAGCTTGAGAAGATCTGTAGAGAAGAATGGGAGAAACTCCCCAATTACAGGTGTGCCAAGCTTGTAGCGTCACACTCAAGAAGACTCAAGGCTGTAATCGCTGCCAAAGATGCTTCAACAAAGTACTGAGTAAAGGGTCTGAATACATATGTAAACTTGCAAAAATGTCTAAACCTGTTTTTGCTTTGTCATTATGGTGTATAGATTGATGAAAAAAACTACAATTGAATCCATTTAGAATAAGGCTGTAACGTAATAAAATATGGAAAAAGTCATGGGGTCTGAATACTTTCCGAATGCACCGGCCATTTTTAAGTCTGTTACTTGTCCTACACTATATGTAATGTGGCGCTATTTGGGGGACAGTCCATGAGTATACTTTACCCTTTAGTCTTATCTTATCTGTGAACTGTGTTCCTGGAGTTGTAAGTGTCTGAGGACAATATGGCACAGTAACGTAAGACTGATGGCACCATGAGAAAGGATGGGGCGACTGTTATCATCATTGAAACGGAGAGATACTCTCCCTTCCATTCTGCCTGTCTTTTATCTCCAACTCCTCGAAGGTTGGTACACACACACACACACACACACACACACACACACACACACATATTTTAACTCTTATTTTCTTAAAACTGCATATGTGGTTAAGGGCTTGTAAATAAGCATTTCACGGTAAGGTCAGCACCTTGTATTCAGTGCATGTGACAAATCAAATTAGATTTTACTCACTCGAACCTCCCTCTCATTGTAAAGTTGTCAAGCAGAAAGATGCCGTTGGCCCATTTCACCAACAGTAACTATTTTCTTTATCCAACACTGTGGTCAGATTCCTCCTCCTAGTGTCCATTAGAGAAATCTACCATCAGGACTAAAGGGAAATAGGTCACTCCATCCTTCCTGCAGGTGTCTGTTTCCCTTATTGGATTGCTTTCCCCTACCAGTCATACTTGGTCTCCTTCTGGAGTTGGCGCTTACAGCGGTGCTGGACAACCAGCGGTGCTGGACAACTAGCGGTGCTAGACTACCAGCGGTGCTAGACTACCAGCGGTGCTAGACTACCAACGGTGCTAGACTACCAGCGGTGCTAGACTACCAACGGTGCTAGACTACTGGACTACCAGCGGTGCTAGACTACCAGCGGTGCTAGACTACCAGTGGTGCTAGACTACTAGCGGTGCTAGACTACCAGCGGTGCTAGACTACCAGACTACCAGCGGTGCTAGACTACTGGACTACCAGCGGTGCTAGACTACTGGACTACCAGCGGTGCTAGACTACCAGCGGTGCTAGACTACCAGTGGTGCTAGACTACTAGCGGTGCTAGACTACCAGCGGTGCTAGACTACCAGACTACCAGCGGTGCTAGACTACCAGCGGTGCTAGACTACCAGCGGTGCTAGACTACCAGCGGTGCTAGACTACTAGCGGTGCTAGACTACCAGCGGTGCTAGACTACCAGCGGTGCTAGACTACCAGTGGTGCTAGACTACCAGTGGTGCTAGACTACCAGTGGTGCTAGACTACTAGCGGTGCTAGACTACCAGTGGTGCTAGACTACTAGCGGTGCTAGACTACCAGCGGTGCTAGACTACCAGCGGTGCTAGACTACCAGTGGTGCTAGACTACTAGCGGTGCTAGACTACCAGCGGTGCTAGACTACCAGACTACCAGCGGTGCTAGACTACCAGCGGTGCTAGACTACCAGTGGTGCTAGACTACTAGCGGTGCTAGACTACCAGCGGTGCTAGACTACCAGCGGTGCTAGACTACCAGTGGTGCTAGACTACTAGCGGTGCTAGACTACCAGCGGTGCTAGACTACCAGTGGTGCTAGACTACTAGCGGTGCTAGACTACCAGCGGTGCTAGACTACCAGCGGTGCTAGACTACCAGTGGTGCTAGACTACTAGCGGTGCTAGACTACCAGCGGTGCTAGACTACCAGACTACCAGCGGTGCTAGACTACCAGCGGTGCTAGACTACCAGTGGTGCTAGACTACTAGCGGTGCTAGACTACCAGCGGTGCTAGACTACCAGCGGTGCTAGACTACCAGTGGTGCTAGACTACTAGCGGTGCTAGACTACCAGCGGTGCTAGACTACCAGTGGTGCTAGACTACTAGCGGTGCTAGACTACCAGCGGTGCTAGACTACCAGACTACCAGCGGTGCTAGACTACCAGCGGTGCTAGACTACCAGCGGTGCTAGACTACCAGTGGTGCTAGACTACTAGCGGTGCTAGACTACCAGCGGTGCTAGACTACTAGCGGTGCTAGACTACCAGCGGTGCTAGACTACCAACGGTGCTAGACTACTGGACTACTAGCGGTGCTAGACTACCAGACTACCAGCGGTGCTAGACTACCAGACTACCAGCGGTGCTAGACTACCAGACTACCAGCGGTGCTAGACTACCAGACTACCAGCGGTGCTAGACTACCAGACTACCAGCGGTGCTAGACTACCAGACTACCAGTGGTGCTAGACTACTAGACTACCAGCGGTGCTAGACTACCAGCGGTGCTAGACTACTAGACTACCAGCGGTGCTAGACTACTAGACTACCAGCGGTGCTAGACTACCAGACTACCAGTGGTGCTAGACTACTAGACTACCAGCGGTGCTAGACTACCAGCGGTGCTAGACTACCAGCGGTGCTAGACTACCAGACTACCAGCGGTGCTAGACTACCAGACTACCAGCGGTGCTAGACTACCAGACTACCAGCGGTGCTAGACTACCAGACTACCAGCGGTGCTAGACTACCAGACTACCAGCGGTGCTAGACGCAGCCATAGTGTCTCACATCATGTTCAACTCACTGGGAGTATCCCAGGCTTCTATTGACTGTGGTTGTAAACATGATCTTCAGAACCAGGGGAGTATCCCAGGCTTCTATTGACTGGTTGTAAACATGATCTTCAGAACCAGGGGAGTATCCCAGGCTTCTATTGACTGTGGTTGTAAACATGATCTTCAGAACCAGGGGAGTATCTCAGGCTTCTATTGACTGTGGTTGTAAACATGATCTTCAGAACCAGGGGAGTATCCCAGGCTTCTATTGCCTGTGGTTGTAAACATGATCTTCAGAACCAGGGGAGTATCCCAGGCTTCTTTCTATTGACTGTGGTTGTAAACATGATCTTCAGAACCAGGGGAGTATCCCAGGCTTCTATTGACTGTGGTTGTAAACATGATCTTCAGAACCAGGGGAGTATCCCAGGCTTCTATTGACTGTGGTTGTAAACATGATCTTCAGAACCAGGGGAGTATCCCAGGCTTCTATTGACTGTGGCTGTAAACATGATTTTCAGAACCAGGGGAGTATCCCAGATTTTGTATTGATATGTCTGTGCATATCCTGTTGTGTCATACAATACCTTTCATCAGCTAAGTTGTTTTTAACAGAAGGATTTGCCTCATTTAAAACAAAACGCCAGGCTGTGGGTGTATTGTATATGAATAATACCAGTTTGTTTTTCCCAACCCTTTAATTTATGGCCACATACTCTGTTCTGAGCGGATATAACGGTTGAGGGGATTTCTCTTCTCAGAGCATGGGTATTCTTGTGCTAGTTTAGCATGTCACAGAGCTGAATACAGAGCTCCATGATGAGCCTCGAGGGAGGGGAGGGGAGGGCGGGAGGGAGGGAGGGAGGAGCGAGAGAGGAGCAGGTGAAAGCGCGAGGTGAGGAAGAGAGACTGCTGCTGACTGTTTAAACATGCCTGGAAGCTCGGGCGGTTTGAGGTTGTGTGTGTGTGTGTGTGTACTACGGGTGTGTGTTTGGGGTGTGTGTGAGTGTAGTATGTAGGGCTGGGCGATATGGCCTATAAATCATATCTATATTGTTTTCAAACTTATGGCCGATTCACTATATGTAGAGTATCTCGCTTAAAACAAATCTCGAAATAAGCTTTGTTGTACAATATTTAAAGGTCAAATTTAGTGCATTTCAAACAGTCAGCAATAATCTACGTAATTCAGGGCTTGTGAAATTATACCTAGGCTAAATATAAGCCTTCCGCAACGTGATTATTTTTTTGCAAAAATCACTGCTCTGGCTTACAGGTTTGTCTATGAAAAATGCAATTTTGAAGATAAATTTAACCAGAACCATGCATACATAATGTACATTCACTAATAATGACTAGCAGGCATTATAGAACCTCAAATGCAATAGCAAGTTAAAACCACTTGTCAGAGAGGAAGAACTGTTGGAAGAACATCAACATTTTGCTACACCTGCTAACATCTGCAAAATATGTGTAAGGGCATGTGGAGGGGCTTGGTGTGTGTTAATGGGAAGGTGGCGACGACGACACCAAAGACAACATGAGAACAAGCGGACATAAACACTCATTAAAACGAAAAACACAACTAGATTCTTGTGATACAGGCATTTGGAATAACGTGCCGAAAACCATAAAATCGAATGAATCTGGGAACCAGATGTGAAATGATTTGAAACCTTTAAAAAAATATATATATTATTCCTAACCTTTCAAAAAATATATATATTATTCCTAACCTTTCAAAAAATATATATATATATTATTCCTAACCTTTCAAAAAATATATATATATTATTCCTAACCTTTTAAAAAAATATATTATTCTTAACCTTTTAAAAAATATATATATTATTCCTAACCTTTACAAAAATATATATATATATTATTCCTAACCTTTTTAACGTTATTATTAACACTGTAAAACTGTTGGTCTGTTCCAGCTCAGCAAGAATCGTAATGGTGACATTTTCTCTTGATTTTCACTTTAAGGTTCTTCTCTGATGTACTTTTTTATCTAAAGGTAGTGAAAGGTAACAAAATGGTTTTAAAATGATTAACACCTTCCCTGTCCAGAAGCACCATTGAAAAATGTTTTTGTTAATTCACTATGACGATTAAATTATCACAACTAAATAAGTGTGATTGCAGTCTATACATTCACCATGAATGTGTAGACAAGTTGAGTCAAACTATGACAGGAAATTGCTATTCATTTAGTCAATCATAATAACCGTTAGTCACCTTTCATGACTTCAAACACACCTTGATGATGTTGTCTGGCTGTCGGCTATGTTACAACATTTACTCTTACATGGCCCCAGTGGTGGAAAAAGGACCCAGTAAAATCCTACTTGAGGGAAAGTATTTGGTTTAAATATACTTAAGAATCAAGTATAAATCATTTCAAATTCCTTATTAACGAATCTTTTTTTTAAAATGTTGTTTTATGGATAGCCAGGGGCACACTCCAACACTGACATACAGTGCCTTGAAAAAGTATTCATCCCCCTTGGCATTTTTCCTATTTTGTTGTATTACAACCTGTAATTTAAATAGATGATTATTTGGATTTCTTGTAATGGACATGCACAAAATAGTCCAAAGGTTTTCAACAAAATGGAAGTGGGGTGTATATGTATTCACCCCTTTGCATGATCTGTCACATGACCTCAGTATATACACACCTGTTCTGAAAGGCCCCAGAGTCTGCAACACCACTAAACAAGGGGCTCCACCAAGCAAGCGGCACCATGAAGACCAAGGAGGTCCAAACAGGTCAGGGACAAAGTTGTGGAGAAGTACAGATCAGGGCTGGGTTATAAAAAAATATCAGAAACTTTGAACATCCCACGGAGCACCATTAAATCCATTATTAAAAATAATATGGCACCACTACAAACCTGCCAAGAGAGGGCCGCCCACCAAAACTCACGGAGCAGGCAAGGAGGGCATTAATCAGAGAGGCAACAAAGAGACCAAAGATAACCCTGAAGGAGCTGCAAAGCTCAACAGCGGAGGTATGACTTAAAGATTGCTGTACACCAGTGGAACCCATCCAACTTGAAGGAGCTGGAGCAGTTTTGCCTTGAAGAATGGGCAAAAATCCCAGTGGCTAGATGTGCCAAGCTTATAGAGCCATACCCCAAGAGACTTGCAGCTGTAATTGCTGCAAAAGGTGGCTCTACAAAGTATTGACTTTGAGGGGGTGAATAGTTATGCACGCTCAAGTTTTCAGTTTGTTTTCCTTAAGTCTGGTTTGTTTCACAATAAAAAATATTTTGCATCTTCAAAGTGGTAGGCATGTTGTGTAAATCAAATTATATAAACCCCCCCAAAAAATCTATTTTAATTCCAGGTCGTAATACAACAAAATAGGAAAAATGCCCAGGGGGGTGAATACTTTTGCAAGGCACTGTAATTTACAAACAAAGCATTTGTGTTTAATGAGTTGGCCAGATCAGAAACAGAAGATGACCAGATATGTTCTCTTTAAGTGTGTGAGTTAGACCATTTTCCTGTCCTGTTAAGCATTCAAAATGTAACAAGTACTTTTGGGTGTCAGGGGAAAAAATGTATGGAGTAAAAAGTACATTATTTTCTTCAAATGTAGTGAAGTAAAAGTATAAAGTTGTCAAAGACCAAAAAACTACTTAAGTACTTTACACCACTGCATGGCATCCTATCCCCTATAGAGTGCACTGCTTTTGACCAGCAGCAATAGGGGATCTGGTCAAAAGTAGGGCACTATATAGGGTGCCATTTGGGACATAGACCAAGCGTTCAGACTGCTACAGACTGTTGAGTCTCTTGATTCCTTGGCTTAACCTGTTAAACTGGCTCTGTATTTTAATAAAACACCTCCATGACTTAGAAGATTTGCTGGATTCTGATGATGACACTTGAAACTATATAAGGCTAAAGCTATGCAGAATTAGTGCCCCCCCCCCCCTCCAATTTGGCATAATATCAACCAATGTGTTAACTATTTATACACTAATACATTAGTTTATAAACCACTTATCATTCATAGTTCTATACCTTAACGAAGGTGTCAGTTTCCCACCATCTGCTTATCATACATCATCATACTGCTGCTATCATCATAGGGGCTCCCGAGTGGCACAGCGGTCTAAGGCTCTGTATCACAGACCCTGGTTCGATTCCAGGCTGTATTACAACCGGCCGTGGTTGGGAGTCCCATAGGGCGGCGCACATTTGGCCCAGCGTCGTTAGGGTTTGGCCGGGGTAGGCTGTCATTGTAAATAAGAATTTGTTCTTAACTGACTTGCCTAGTTAAATAAATACAAATAAAACATAACAGATGTGATTATACATACATGCATACATACATACATACATACATACAGTGGGGCAAAAAAGTATTTAGTTAGCCACCAATTGTGCAAGTTCTCCCAATTGAAAAGATGAGAGGCCTGTAATTTTCATCATAGGTACATTATACCATTCACATGTCATAAACACAGCACCATGATGCCCTGTAGTATATAGTACCATTCACATGTCATGAACACAGCACCATGATGCCCTGTAGTATATAGTACCATTCACATGTCATGAACACAGCACCATGATGCCCTGTAGTATATAGTACCATTCACATGTAATGAACACAGCACCATGATGCCCTGTAGTATATAGTTAGTACCATTCGCATGTCATGAACACAGCACCATGATGCCCTGTAGTATATAATTAATACCATTCACATGTCATGAACACAGCACCATGATGCCCTGTAGTTAATAGAGTTAATACCATTCACATGTCATAAACACAGCACCATGATGCCCTGTAGTATAGAGTTAATACCATTCACATGTCATGAACACAGCACCATGATGCCCTGTAGTATAGAGTTAATACCATTCACATGTCATGAACACAGCACCATGATGCCCTGTAGTTAATAGAGTTAATACCATTCACATGTCATGAACACAGCACCATGATGCCCTGTAGTATAGAGTTAATACCATTCACATGTCATGAACACAGCACCATGATGCCCTGTAGTATATAGTACCATTCACATGTCATGAACACAGCACCATGATGCCCTGTAGTATAGAGTTAATACCATTCACATGTCATGAACACAGCACCATGATGCCCTGTAGTATAGAGTTAATACCATTCACATGTCATGAACACAGCACCATGATGCCCTGTAGTATAGAGTTAATACCATTCACATGTCATGAACACAGCACCATGATGCCCTGTAGTATATAGTACCATTCACATGTCATGAACACAGCACCATGATGCCCTGTAGTATATAGTACCATTCACATGTCATGAACACAGCACCATGATGCCCTGTAGTATATAGTTAATACCATTCACATGTCATGAACACAGCACCATGATGCCCTGTAGTTAATAGAGTTAATACCATTCACATGTCATGAACACAGCACCATGATGCCCTGTAGTATATAGTTAATACCATTCACACGTCATGAACACAGCACCATGATGCCCTGTAGTTAATAGAGTTAATACCATTCACATGTCATGAACACAGCACCATGATGCCCTGTAGTATATAGTTAATACCATTCACATGTCATGAACACAGCACCATGATGCCCTGTAGTATATAGTTAATACCATTCACATGTCATGAACACAGCACCATGATGCCCTGTAGTATATAGTTAATACCATTCACATGTCATGAACACAGCACCATGATGCCCTGTAGTATATAGTTAATACCATTCACATGTCATGAACACAGCACCATGATGCCCTGTAGTATATAGTTAATACCATTCACATGTCATGAACACAGCACCATGATGCCCTGTAGTATATAATTAATACCATTCACAACTTTCTACTTCAGTTAGGCCGTGCTGATGGAAATCTAGTTGGGGCCAGTCAGTCTGTGTCCTACATAGCACCCTAAAATAGGCTGTCATTTCCCCGGCAGACAAACAAACATGTCTGGAGGCTGATCTTATGGAGTGGGATGTGGGATGGAATTTGACGCTGATATTGACCTGAATGTCTTTTTTACGCCAGCACTTACAGCACGGAATAAAGTGGTAACTGGTAACCATGGTAATAACACAGTTGGTTACAACGTTTCATAGTGAAACACAATGATGACATGCTTGGCAAAGGCACCTCTGACCTCTACTCGGATGCCTGCCCTTGGCAGTATGAGTGGATTGTTAGGTGCTGGAGACGATGAGTGATATTTGATTGCCAAGGAAACACTTTGTCATAACCTCTTTTCATATCAACAGTTATTTGTCTGAGGCTTATCCTGGTGCTCTGAGGTGTAGAAGACCACGTGAAGTTTGATCTCACGGCTATTCCTGCAGGCTGGCATAGATACAGAGTGGATGTAGTATAATGGGCCATTCCCCTTATTACAAAGCGTTGCATCACATTGGTTCATATGATATGATACAATCTGCCCAGTGCCCCGCCCACATTTCTGATCCATCTTCAGCTGAGTAGTTTACATCTTCCCTCTCTCCCTGTTCCAGTGGAGCTCTGCCAGCCAGGCCTACTGCAGATTGTAAGCTACTCAGCTGATATTTATTTATATACATCTTTATTTTATTTAACTAGGCAAGTCAGTTAGGAACAAATTCGGCCAATGAACAATGACAGCCTAGAAATTGGGGTTAACTGCCTTGTTCAGGAGGCAGAACGACAGCTTTTAACGTTGTCAGCTCGGTGGGATTTGATCTTGCAACCTTGCAACCTTTTTGTCCAACACTCTAACCAGTAGGCTACCTGCCGCCCCTGATAAACCAGAGTTGGCCAGAGGACCACACTAAATAGTCATATCCTCTTCGGGCCGCTGTGTTTGATCTGGGACAGATGCTAGGAAGAAGTAGGAAGTGGTTTTGGGGGTCCACAGAGGTGATTTCTAGCCGGAGTCAGTCTGTGTGCCAAAACAAACATGTTTTGTCTGACAACGACAATGGATTTGTCAAGAGCACAAACACATCCGGGACTATACATTTGAGATGCAGCTGATATACAGTGTATGATTGAGGGCAACATTTCCCTACCAAATGCAAAAACCAAGTGAGACCAGGTGAGGGCCACACTGACCTGTACCAGGGTCCAGCTGTATGACTGCTGAGAACAGCACTTCCAACTGGAGAGGGAAAACAGAAATATGTTGTTATTAGCCAGGTCACCTCAGTCTGACGACACTACTGTATCCTGTCTGTATTGACCTAGCATCTTCATGACTCTTCTTCTCCGCACTTCTTTTCTTCATATTCCTCATCTTCGTCCTCTCTATCGTGTAATGTTTACGATTACAGCATGCCTTGGGGATATCGTAGTGCTGTCTGTCAGTCCTTCCTGTCTCTATTTCCATAACTTCCTGGAGCTCCGTGGTACACTGACTGTTTTTCTTGCTCAATATACAGTCCATGTCTTCTAAACACAGTGGAGGAGTAAAGAGGGATCGTACAGGGGTTCCCAACCTTTAATACTCTGGCCCCCTGAGTAAACATCTCACTAAGGTATGCAATCACTAATATGACAAGAGGAACTGATGATGCGCTACCCAATTTTGGAAATTGCTTCTTGTGCATTCTACTATTACAACATTCAAGAGTAAGTTTAAAGCCGGACTGGGTTCCCCCTGCCGACGCCACAGTTTGGGAACCACTGGGATAGTAGAAACATCATGTTCATCCATCGTCCCCCACATTCTGGTCTTTCCTTTCCCACTAGCAACACTCTTAGAAAGAAGGTTCTTCAATTGTCCTCATAGGAGGACCTTATGAAAATAACTATTTTTGGTTCCAAGTGGAACCCTTTCGATAATACAAGGTTCCATGTAATTACTAAAAGGTTCTGAATAGAATAAAAAGGGTTGTTGGTGATGAACAAGGTTCTAAACGTGTAGCTCGCTCCCCCACTGTTCTGTACATGTCTCTACATCCCTAACATTCCTGTTGAATCAAAACATTCCCTATCCCGTGGAGCTGTCAGGAGTTTTTGCATGTAGCCTGTGTATGCAGGAGTCGGGGTACATGTAGCCTGTGTATGCAGGAGTCGGGGTACATGTAGCCTGTGTATGCAGGAGTCTGGGTACTTGTAGCCTGTGTATGCAGGAGTCGGGGTACATGGAGCCTGTGTATGCAGGAGTCGGGGTACATGGAGCCTGTGTATGCAGGAGTCGGGGTACATGGAGCCTGTGTATGCAGGAGTCGGGGTACATGGAGCCTGTGTATGCAGGAGTCGGGGTACATGTAGCCTGTGTGGGTGTCAAAGGCCTCCGTTGTTGGAATGAGAAACAGATGTTAGAATGGAATTCTCCTGACTGCAGCAGTTTCTCACGGCTGTGCTTTGAGTTTCCCTCTTTCCCTTTTTCCTCTCTCTCTCTCTCTCTCTCATCTTTGGCGGTGTCTCTCTCTCCCCCCCTCTCTCTCTGGCTCTCTCTCCATGTCTCTTTCGCTCTCCCTCACTCTTATCTTTGGCGGTGTCTCTCTCTCTCCCCCCCCTCTCTCTCTCTCTATCCTGCCTTAATCTCTACATGTATTTTCTATCTAAAACTGTTATTTTTTCCCCCAGTCAGTTTCTCTCTTCCTCCTCTCTCTCTGTAAGATTCAAATGTATTTCTCAGCCTCCCTCTGGTTTTAGTGTCTCTGTTCGTGTTCCAGGGGATTTCTGGCCCAACCTCTGTCTGTAGTTCTGGAGGGGTTCATAGAGGAGCATCCCACCACTGTGATGTCAAACAAGGCATTGGGAGAGACCGAGACATTCAGATATTTAAAAATTCTCTACTACTAAAGTAGTAGTTTCAAGTATTTTTTTGTTACGTTTTTGGGGTTATCTGTGCTTTACTATTCTTGACAACTTTTACTCCACTACATTCCTAAAGAAAATAATGTACTTTTTACTTTACATACATTTTCCCTGACACCCAAACGTATTCGTTATGCTTCGAATGCTCAGGCAGGACAGCAATATGTTCCAATTCACACACCTGTCAATATAGCACGTTGTCATCCCTACAGCCTCTGATCTGGCGGACTCACTAAACACAACTGGTGTGTTTGTAAAGGATGTCTGAGTGTTGGCGTGTGCCCCTGTCTGTCCGTGAAACAAAACAAAACAGGAATGGTGCCGTTCGGTTTACATAATATCAGGAGTTTGTTGCATAGCTTTTACTTTTTACCCAATTATGACAATTTAGTACTTTTTCCACAACTGTACTGAAGTACATTTAAACCAGATACTTTTGGACTTTTACTCAAATAGTATTTTACTGGGTGACTTTTACTTGAGTCATTTTCTATTAAGGTATATTTTACTTTCAGTCAAGTAGGACATTTGAAGTACTTTTTCCACCACGGCTCTGTTGTATTCCGGGGCTCTTCTGTGTCGCGGGTCTGCCTGGCTCTGACGCTAGCTTGCCACGTTGACAGAAATACTCCATCCTGGCCGCTATCCCGGGCTGAAGGCAGGAAGTGGGTCTCTCTTTCTGTCTGACTGCTGGGCTGCTGCTGTGGACACTGCTCTGGTTTTGAATCACTGTTTAATGATGGGAAGTTCAGCTCTTTTTACTGACTTTACTGACATTACTTTCCAGAGCATGCAGGAACACTTAGGGGCGAACGACAAACTGAAAACTTGAGTCATGATTCTACGAGCCTCTCGTTCACATGTCGTTCACCATAAGGGGCTTATTGGAGCAGTCATTTGTTTGAATGAGACTTGTAAACATGTGGTTTAAACAATGTAAATGTGTTGATTGAATTGGCAAACAAATACCATTATTTCTTGATACATTTGAAACAAGGTCTAGTTTGGTCGCTACCGGACTAGATTGTGAACTCTTGCATTGCTGCCGCGAGGGTGATAAGCACAGTTGTTCGTGAACTGCACCCCCCCCCCCCCTTCCCCCTCCCCCAACCTGAACGATTAGTTTGAGTTTGTTGACCAGAGGCTGTGTGTGTTTTGGTTCTACAAAGCTGTGTCCATATGTAATATTCAATAATCAATTCATTGCATTCATTCTTTCCAGCAAGTTAAATGTGCAACTAAAATTAACGAATGATGACTCTTGAGTCAGTAAAGAGTCATGCAAAAATAATGACTTGTTCGCAAACTGCACATCGCTAATTACTGCTGTGGACACTGTTCTGGTATTTCATTACTGGGCTGCTGTGGACACTGTTCTGGTATTTCATCACTGGGCTGCTGTGGACACTGTTCTGGTATTTCATCACTGGGCTGCTGTGGACACTGCTCTGGTATTTCATCACTAGTCTACTGGGCTGCTGTGGACACTGTTCTGGTATTTCATCACTGGGCTGCTGTGGACACTGTTCTGGTATTTCATCACTAGTCTACTGGACTGCTGTGGACACTGTTCTGGTATTTCATCACTGGGCTGCTGTGGACACTGTTCTGGTATTTCATCACTAGTCTACTGGGCTGCTGTGGACACTGTTCTGGTATTTCATCACTAGTCTACTGGGCTACTGTGGACACTGTTCTTGTATTTCATCACTAGTCTACTGGGCTACTGTGGCTGAATAGGGGATGGAAGGTAAGTACTAATGTTATTATCCAGCCTTCATGCCAGAGATGGAAAATCCCCAGCCTGGAATCCAAGTTGAAACCATGGTGAAAATGAGCACATTAGTGTGTCTATATCACAGTCTATGGAACACTGGGATGTCTAATGTGTTGATTAGACATGACACAATCGGGTTCTAAACCATTAGTGATCTGATGACTCACCCCTCTCTCACACAGTGTCTTATTGACTGACGGTTTACCCCTCCTCACCCGGCCCGCCCAACACAGGCATCCTCATCATTTAGCTCAACTGTAGTTTCCCTTTTCTTCTATTGTCACGTGCACAAGTAGAGTGAAACGCCTTTGTCGCTGAATGGTGTTGTTACTACGTTGGGAGTGAGGATTATATTCCTACCTGAAAGTGTAAAAGGATATGATTTTAATAGAGGACACAGCTGAAACCACAGCATTCAACTAACTTCTTTACTTAACAAGATAATACAACTTACAGGATGCTATTAATAACTAATGGGATTCTTACCTCACCAGTTCTACCTGCACATGATCATCTGATCATTTATCACTCCAGTGTTAATCTGCTAAATTGTAATTATTCGCCTACCTCCTCATGCCTTTTGCACACAATGTATATAGACTCTTTTTTCTTTCTACTGTGTTATTGACTTGTTTATTGTTTACTCCATGTGTAACTCTGTGTTGTTGTCTGTTCACACTGCTATGCTTTATCTTGGCCAGGTCGCAGTTGTAAATGAGAACTTGTTCTCAACTAGCCTACCTGGTTAAATAAAGGTGAAATATATATATAGATATTTTTAAATAGATCTCATGACCATAAGGAATAACAGGATAATATGATTTTTTATATTGTATATACATTTATATACACAGTTGGGGTCTCGCACATAAAGACAAATATTTTATTACATAAGTAATTGATTTTATTTATATTTGGTACTAGAGACAGTAGGTAAAGAAAAGGTCAGACATGATGGATAATGGTGGTTGTTAGTTCTCTCTCTCTCTCTCTCTCTGTGTGTTTTGTTGTAGAGAGAGTGTGATCCAATTATGTCAATACTTCCCCTAATTAACCTTCATGCCATCACACACACACACCTGCTGTTCTGTAGTGCGGGGGATGGCTGTTCTGTTCTGTAGTGTGGGGATTTCTGTTCTGTAGTGCGGGGGGTGGCTGTTCTGTTCTGTAGTGTGGGGATTTCTGTTCTGTAGTGCGGGGGATGGCTGTTCTGTTCTGTAGTGTGGGGATGGCTGTTCTGTTCTGTAGTGTGGGGATTTCTGTTCTGTAATGCGGGGGATGGCTGTTCTGTAGTGCGGGGGATGGCTGTTCTGTTCTGTAGTGTGGGGATTTCTGTTCTGTAGTGCGGGGGATGGCTGTTCTGTAATGCGGGGGATGGCTGTTCTGTAGTGCGGGGGATGGCTGTTCTGTTCTGTAGTGTGGGGATTTCTGTTCTGTAGTGCGGGGGATGGCTGTTCTGTAATGCGGGGGATGGCTGTTCTGTAGTGCGGGGGATGGCTGTTCTGTAATGCGGGGGATGGCTGTTCTGTTCTGTAGTGCGGGGGATGGCTGTTCTGTTCTGTAGTGCGGGGGGTGGCTGTTCTGTTCTGTAGTGCGGGGGGTGGCTGTTCTGTTCTGTAGTGCGGGGGTGGCTGTTCTGTTCTGTAGTGCGGGGGATGGCTGTTCTGCTCTGTAGTGCGGGGGATGGCTGTTCTGCTCTGTAATGCGGGGGATGGCTGTTCTGTTCTGTAATGCGGGGGATGGCTGTTCTGTTCTGTAGTGTGGGGATGGCTGTTCTGCTCTGTAGTGCGGGGGTGGCTGTTCTGTTCTGTAGTGTGGGGGATGGCTGTTCTGTTCTGTAGTGCGGGGGGTGGCTGTTCTGTTCTGTAGTGCGGGGGGTGGCTGTTCTGTTCTGTAGTGCGGGGGTGGCTGTTCTGTTCTGTAGTGCGGGGGTGGCTGTTCTGTTCTGTAGTGCGGGGGGTGGCTGTTCTGCTCTGTAGTGCGGGGGGTGGCTGTTCTGCTCTGTAGTGCGGGGGGTGGCTGTTCTGCTCTGTAGTGCGGGTGGTGGCTGTTCTGCTCTGTAGTGCGGGGTGTGGCTGTTCTGCTCTGTAGTGCGGGGATGGCTGTTCTGTTTTAGACAGGAAGGAAGTGATGGTTCTTCACCAGTCACACACACCTCCTGGACATGGCCCATCAAAAGCTCTTTGTTGAGTGTGCTCAGCCAGCCTGACCTGATACACTGCTACCTGCTGTCAGGGTGTGTTTGTGTACATCAGAACACGTTTTGAATAGAGATGAAACAGATCTCCAAGAACAGTTGCGTTATCGTTGCACTAAGCAGGGGAATCAGTTACATAAAATTATTTGACAGTTTCAAAGGCCTCTTAATGGTCAATGCATAGCATCAGCAATCCAGGGTTTATATACATCATTGGTTGCACGGCACGCCCACGCTCATCTTACTCCCTCCCAGCCACACCATCGCCATCATCAACTTTCATCCAGTTCCTCTCCAGACAGAGACCGACAGATGTTCCCCTGGACTCAGTCAGGGTTATGTTTCAAATGGCACACTATTCCCTATATTGTGCACTACTTTTTTACCTGCGCTCTCTACTAATTCTCAAAAGTAGTGCACTATATAGGGAATAGGGTGCCATAGGGACTATGGCAACATGATATTCTTCTGTGAGATCACACATGACGAAGTCTGTTTTCAGTTGCCTACTGAACTGTACGCTCTTCTCAAATATACTCGTCACAGTTAAGCTGTGAAAAGCTCTGTCCATTTTGCAGTTTGGTGTTTTTATTATAAACTTTAAGGTAATTTGTTACGTTGTTTTCCCAAACTTGTTGGAGGGAGACATATACCATTTTATAGTCCCTGATATGTGTATAATATGTTATTTTATCGGTTTATTATGTTGTGTATTAACTGGAGGTCGACTGATTATGATTTTTTAACGCCGATACCAATACCGATTTATTGCAGGCCCAAAAAAGCCAATACCGGCCGATTTTAAATATATATATATATATATATATATAGATATATATATATATATAAATAAAATAAAAATAAAATATATATATATATATATATATATATATATTTGATTTTATTTTATTTTATTTGTAATAATGACAATTACAACAATCCCCCGAGCTGACAATGTGAAAATCTGTCATTCTTCCCCTGAACGAGGCAGTTAACCCACTGTTCCTAGGCCGTCATTGAAAATAAGAATGTGTTCTTAACTGACTTTCCTAATTAAAGATTAAATAAAGGTGTAAAAAAAAATAAAAAAAACATTGGCAAAATTGGTGTCCAAAAATACCGATTTCCGATTTGTTATGAAAACTTGAAATCGGCCCTAATTAATCGGCCTTTCCGATTAATCGGTCGACCTCTAGTATTAACTCATTGTTTTTCAAACCTCAGAACTAGCTCACCTAATTCACCTAGTTAAGGGCTTGGTAGTTGGTTGACAAGTGGAATCAGGTGTGCTAGCTCTGGAATAGTTCAAATCCATAGAACAACTGGGGGTTCCCCGAACTCTACATTCCCATGCAGCAGTGCTAACGTGATGTCCCCTCTGTCTGTCTTCTACAGTGTGTGGGACTGCCCTGTGTCCTGGTGCCTCCCATGTCCTGGCCTGCTGAGTCTGTGGCTGCGGCTGCTGCTGGGTCTGGTGTCTGCTCGCTGGGCTTGGGCTAGAGCTGAACCAGGGCTTCTACTGGTGCTGGTGAGTGTCCCATCCCAGGGGCCTGGAGGAGCCTAGTCCGTCTGGGCCAAGGGGCCTCTCCGGACCACCTCCCAGACACACGAAGATGAACAAACTGACCAGCTTCCACAACAACAAAGCTATGCAGGACCGCCGCTGTGTCTGCGTCTTCCTCCCCAACGACGACACTCTCAACGTAATTGTCAATGTGAGTACTGTGGGGGTCTCACCTAGCTGTTTAAGATGAATGGCCTTACTGTAAGTGGCTCTGGATAAGACCGTCTGCTAAATGACTCAGGTACATATGAGAAAAGACCACTGGTATGAAGACTGCAGCAGGGAAACAGTTGTATGTATGATTGGATTATATTTGTGAGTAACACACATATTATAGTGTATTGTCCAAAAGCCAGGGTCAGGAATGGAAGTAATTGTTTTCAAACTGGCAATACCATTCATGGTTGTTTCAGTGTGTCTAAATGACTCTCTGATCTCCTCCTGTATGTCCTGACCTCTAACCCCATGCTGTGTGTTCTCTCTCTGCTCAGGTGAAGACATTGTGTCAGGAGCTGCTGGTCCAGGTGTGTGACCTGCTCCGACTGAAGGACTGTCACCTGTTTGGACTCAGCGTCATTCAGAGTAAGAATGGTTTACCATTTTGTGTGTGTCTCTGTTTGCTGTGTCTGACATCTCTCACCTCACTGTAATGTCTTTTCCCATCTCAGCCTTACTGAATGGGGCCCATTGTCTCTGTGGTTAAAGTCACAGCATAGTTTACTGTGTGTTATATCAGCGCAATGAGCAGTTAGCCTTCCCTCTGTACAGTCCCAATGAGTTACGCCTCAATTCTCCAGAAGTGTGCACTTCTCCCCACACATTGAACAGCATTGTATTGGTGTGTAAACATGGGAGGAGCCATCTCTGTCAGACAGCCTTAACCAGTCCTTCTGGTGCTGTCGGTTTCTCTGTCTGTCAGTTTCTCTGTCTCTGTTAGTGATGCATCGATATGACATTTTTAGACGATATCGATATCCAATATTTTCCTTGCCCAAAAAAACAATACCGATATTTAACATTTTAGCAGCCTTTTAAGCATTCTAGTACAGTTAAATAGTTACACACACACATGGACGCAGTGGTCTAAGGCACTGCATCTCAGTGAAAGAGGTGTCACTACAATCCCTGGTTCGAATCCAGGCTATATCACATCCGGCCGTAATTGGGAGTCCCATAGGGCGGTGCACAATTGGCAAGCATCGTTCAGGGTAGGCCGTCATTGTAAATAAGAATTTGTTCTTATCTGACTTGCCTAGTTAAATAAAGGTTACACACACACAACACTGACCGAAAAGTTATTTTTTTTGGCATTTACGTATGTCCACATTACCAGTCAAATATAATCAAAACGTATTTATTTCACTTACTTGCTGTGCTGTTTCGTTGTTCATTTGTTCAGTCGTTTCATTCTCAACCAGGATTTCTATGGAACGCCGTTTGGGTCTTTGTGTGTCAAAAAAGATCCACATCAAATAACACAATTTGACCAATCTGGACCTGAACGACCGCACGTCACATCATTTAACACGTTCATTCATAATTGACGTAGTTATTTCACATTGATTACACTATCACTCGTATTTCATATGTGACAACGATTCATCGACATGTAGGCTATGATGCTGGTAAAGTTGTCTCGTGCACCTACAGTGCTGGTCATTTAAAAAAAAAAGCTAGCTAGCTCATGGATACAAACAATGTCCTTCCCCAAAAACAGCAAAACATCAATCTGTTTCAGTAGCTATAGTTAGCTAGCTAAATATATAGCTATGTGTCGTCTAAAATAACCCTAATTTATAAGACAGTTCTTCTTTGATTAATGGTGGTCGGACCCATCTATGTGACGCTAGCCACAATAAGGATTAGCCACAGTAGTGGACTTTGCGGTTAGCCTTCAAAATAAAAGTATGTAGATCATGCTAAACAAGTTTGGAATGTTACATCAAATCAACAAAGGACTATTTGTTAATTTGACCAATCAAATGTGGGATTTCTTGGATTTCTTTGCATTTACAACAGTCTTGCAGAACTCTGCGTGCTGTATTCCCATTGGATTATCGTCCCCTTTGGTCAATTCATTATTAGAGAGTGGACCCCATACTTTGCTGCCATATAAAACAATTGGTTATAAAACTTAATGAGAATTTATTTTTTATAATATGTTTATTATTTTACAATAAAAAATCTAATAAAAAAAGACAGCAATACTAACAATGACATTCATTGTACTGTTGAATAGGAAGGCCAATTTAGAGGACAAAACAAAACTTAGCTCACACATACACAAAATAAAACTAAATCCTATTAGGTGGTACATGTATAAGAAGACAGCATATAGTCATTACAAGCAGTGTAGTTAAGCCAAAACTAAATATTGAGTGGAGTACAGCACAGAGTAGCAGGAGATCGTCAACCCAGTTATGAAGCGGGACTAGACCATTTATCCAGTATCGGCTGACATATTTTGTAAAACATTGGACTTCTATTGGAGGTATTGTATCGTATCTTCTCCATATGTATTATTTTCCCTAAATCCCGTAACCACATTTCAAAGGTAGGTACAGTCTCCAGTTTCCAGTTTCCAATTTTGAGCCAGATTCTAATTGGAATTTTGATTTGAATGGCATAGGATCTTGAATGGCATGTGTCTCTGAGGGAGGGAGGTAGGGGGAGGGAGAGAGGAGGACTAGCTGACTAGTCTGCTACCTAGTTGCGCTAGATCGAGGGTTGGGTGGGGTGACAGAAGTATGTGGGTAGAGTGATTGGTCAGTGCGAGGGGGTTGGAGCTGGGGGGTGGAGCTGGGGGTAGAGCAGGGGGTTGGGGATGGGTGGTAGGTATAGAACTGGGTTTGGGATAGGGGTTAGTGTGGGTGGTTAGTCACTGTTTGCCTTGTGATTTTGCGCTGTTCTGACAAGCAGCTGAGGAATGTCCCTAAATCAGCCCCACTGGTTCCTGGTCAATAGACCTGTCCTGCAGGGCATATGATTGCCATCAGATGAGATGAACCAATTTTCAGAACAGCACTGGCTGACTGGCCCTGCTGTGATTTGTTTTCCTTTGCAGCTGCTTGCAATTGTCACTGCCTTTGTCTGTCAACTACCTATGTCTGTCTGCTATACTGCTATACAGGAGTGACTCATTCCATGCATATCACCGACGCAGAGACAACTCTGTCATCATAAAGCGACTTAAGTTAACCCTTTGTGTGTGTCCCTCCAGACAATGAGCACATCTACATGGAGTTGGGTCAGAAGCTGTCTAAGTACTGTCCCAAGGAGTGGAAGAGAGAGGCCAGCAAGGTGAGTCAGTCTGCACAACCAAATAGTACCCAGCAAGCACATAACGTTCTGAGAACCATATGTTTCTTAGGGCTTGGTGTGAGCGTGGTTGTCCTATGGTTATTTTGCATAAAACCTCCCTCAACTTTCTGGGAAAGGTGCAGGATAGTTGCTTGGCTTTGCTCAGCAAATGTAAGGAATTTGACTAAAAAAATTTACTTTAATTAGTTGGTATTTCATTACTTCCAACAGAATGTTTCCCAAAAGTTCAAATGGTGACAAATGGTAATATTCTATGAACGTTCTACAGATGGTTTGACATTGGGAATGTTCTCAAATAGTTTATTAACAAACTTATTTAGGAATTTCAGTACTTCAGCATAACGTTTCCTTATTGTTCAGTCAATTGGAGGTGTACCTGTGGACGTATTGCAAGGCCTACCTTTAAACTCAGTGGCTCTTTGGCTTGACGTCATGGGAAAATCAAAAGAAATCAGCCAAGACCTCAGAAAAAAATGGCCGACCTCCACAAGTCTGGTTCATCCTTGGGAGCAATTTCCAAATGCAATAGTAACAATAGTACGCAAGTATTAACACCATGGGACCAAGCAGCCGTCATACCGCTCAGGAAGGAGACGTGTTCTGTCTTCTAGAGATGAATGTACTTTGGTGCGAAAAGTGTAAATCAATCCCAGATCAACAGCAAAGGACCTTATGAAGATGCTGGAGGGAGCGGGTACAAAAGTATCTATTTCCACAGTAAAACAAGTCCTATATCGACAACCTGAAAGGCCACTCAGCAAGGAAGAAGCCACTACTCCAAAACCGCCATTTAAAAAAGCCAGACTACGGTTTGCAACTGCACATTGGGGCAAAGATCGTACTTTTTGGTGAAATGTCCTCTGGTCTGATGAAATAGAACTGTTTGTCCATAATGACCATCATTATGTTTGGAGGAAAAAGGGGGAGGCTTGCAAGCCGAAGAACACCATCCCAACCATGAAGCATGGGGGTGGCAGCATGTTTTGGGGGTGCTTTGCTGCAGGAGGGACTGGTGCACTCCACAAAATAGATGGCAAATGCTTCTTCCGAATGAACAATGGCCCCAAGTATACTTCCAAAGTTGTTGCAAAATGACTTAAGGACAACAAAGTCAAGGTATTGGAGTGGCCATCACAAAGCACTGACCTCAATCCCATAGAAAATTTGTAGGCAGAACTGAAAAAGCTACAGGACTACAAACCTGACTCAGATACACCAGCTCTGTCAGGAGGAATGGGCCAAAATTCACCCAACTTATTGTGGGAAGCTTGTGTAAGGCTACCCGAAATGTTTGACCCAAGTTAAGGAATTTAAAGGCAATGCTACCAAATACTAATTGAGTGTATGTAAACTTCTGACCCACTGGGAATGTGATGAAAGAAATAACATCTGAAATAAATCATTCTCTCTACTATTATTCTGACATTTCACATTCTTAAAATAAAGTGGAGATCCTAACTGACCTAAAACAGGGAATTTTTATTAGGATAAAACGTCAGGAATTGTGAAACCGAATTTCAATGTATTTGGCTAAGGTGTATGTGAACTTCCGACTTTAACTGTATGACTCTATGGCACCGACTGAATCCTTTATTAAACTATTGTTTCAACAGCAAGCGGTCTATCAGGGTTTCAAGATTTGCAAGATTACCCCCCAACAGACAGTCAAAATTCAATTCAAATTTGTGAGCAACTGCTGTTGTTTTCGCTGTCATGATGGACGTTTTTGATTTTATATTTGTAGAATGAATATACTGTCTTGATGGTTTGATTTGCTAGAAAATAACAAAACCAATGTTTTTCATTTGTATCTTGTTGTTTTCAGGGCATCGATCAATTTGGGCCTCCCATGATCATCCACTTCAGGGCTCAATATTACGTTGAGAATGGGAGATTAATAAGGCAAGTAGTCCCACAGAGATCCTATAAATTACTATTTGATTCTGTATGCAATTCTGTGAGTAATCTCCTCTTACACATACTTAAGTTTAACAATCAGAGACAAGTGTGAAATCATTCTGAATAAGTGGTTTGGATTGATTGATACTTAAGCTGCTTGATTAGATCTAATATGATGACGTGTTTCTGAGGACGAGGATAGAAAAGTGAGGGAGCTCATTGTGGCATAAGGTCCCAATGGGGGTTAAAAGGATTAAGTAAGTACGTTACGAAGGTAACGTCTCCTCCCCCCAGGGTAACGTCTCCTCCCCCAGGGTAATGTCTTCTCCTACTGTACTACAGGAACCTGAGAATGGTGATCTAGCCTAGTGGGATGTGTTTGTATCATGTCTTCTTCTCTCTTCACTTCCAGTGACCGCTCAGCCCGGTACTACTACTACTGGCACCTGAGGAAACAGGTGTTGCTATCGCAGTGTATGCAGCGAGAAGAGGCCTACTTCCTGTTGGCAGCCTTCGCCCTCCAGGCCGACTTGGGCAACTTCAAACGCAACAAGCACTTTGGAAAGTACTTTGAACCTGAGGCCTACTTCCCTCCATGGGTAAGTAGATCTATCCTTCTGACCTAACCGGTACCAAAGTGAGTTTTTCACTGTGCATCTGCATTGCTTGCTCTTTTTTTTGTTTTAGGTTGGGTATCTGTAAAGCACTATGACAACTGCTCCTGTAAAAAGGGTTTTATAAATGTGATTGATTGGAGTTGCCCAGGCAGTATTATGGCCTTCCTCTCCATCCCCCTTAGCCCCCATAACCCTTCATTGTTTGCAGACCTGAAAATGGGTATAGTCAGTGTAGTGTTGAAATTTCCACCATATTGCTACAGATATGAAAACATGGAAGGGTTAGGACCGAGGGAAAAGGGATAAGGAGTAAATTGGGACCGGCTAAGTGTAGTCTAGCACACAGCCTGAATGTAGGTCTGTGGCCAGTTTCATTAATCACTGAGCTCCAACAATTTGAGGACGCTACCTCATTGGAGCATGCTGGATCTAGGACGCTAGTTTTATTTTTGTCCCTGGTAGTGGCACACAGCACGGTTGACTCTTTAGAGAAATGATCTGCATGCGAGCTGGCTAAACTTGCTGCCTCTCCTCTCCTATTCGACATGCCCCCCTCCCCTCCCGGACATGACGATGCCCCACCCCTCTAATTACCAACCACTTCCTGTGATTAGTCTGTTGCCGTCCCATTGGTCCCATATCCACTTTGAAGCCACAGGGTCAGGAAATGGTTGTACATTCAGGAATGGTACATAAATACATCCTCCCAGGGTGTTCTCTAACTGGTTCTGAGTGAGTGGCTGGGTTCCGGAGAAACGCCCCAAATCTAGACCTGAAACTGACTGAGTCCAGTGGGATTGTGGGTCCCTCCCAAATAGCACCCTATCGCCTATATAGTGCACTACTCTGACCATGGTCCATAGGGCTCTGGACAAAAGTAGTGCACTACACACTGAGTATCCCAAACTTTAAGAACACCTTCCTAATATTGAGTTGCACCCCCCCCCCCCCCCCCCTCCCCCTCCCTTGCCCTCAGAACAGCCTCAGTTCGTCGGGACATGGACTCTACAAGGTGTCGAAAGCGTTCCACAGGGATGCTGGCCCATGTTGACTCCAATGCTTCCCACAGTTGTGTCAAGTTGGCTGGATGTCCTTTGGGTGGTGGACCATTCTTGACACAAACCGGTGCACCTGGCACCTACTACCATACTCTGTTCAAAGGGCACTTAAATCTTTTGTCTTGCCCATTCACCGTCTGAATGGCACACATACACAATCCATGACTCAAATGTCTCGAGGCTTAAAAATCCTTTTTTAACCGGTCTCCTCCCATTCGCCTACACTGAATGCAGTTGATTTAAAAGGTGACATCAATAATGGATCATAGGCTGACTAGGTGAATCCAGGTGAAATCTATGTTATGGCTAGTGCAATGTTTTGTATACTCAATGTACAGGAAATAAGGTGGACGACGCCTTTTGTGCCCAGATGGACGACGCCTTTTGGGATGTACTATCAGTAAATGAGGCATCTGTCTTCCCCTGGGCGGGGGTTTCATCAACCTCCATTAACCCAACTGGCAAGCCTTCCTTCCTTCTGCCAGTGAGCTGACATCAGAACCAGCAGATGGAGTTCACTCTACTGAGATGCTTGTATGAGAGAATTCCTTTGTCACCTCACTGAAACCAGCCTATTTGTCCCTGTCTCTTGCAGGTGAGGGCCAAGCGAGGCCGGGATTACATCCTGAGACACATCCCCAACATGCACAAAGACCTGTTTTCCCTCACCGCCTCAGAGGCTCATCTCAAATACATCAAGGAGTGTGCCCAGCTGGATGATGTTACAGTCCACTACTACAGACTCTATAAGGTCAGAGGTCAACCTGGACACACACACACACACACAAACACAAACATATAATTACTAATAAACTTCTATCTCTTCCCCAGGACAAAAAGGATGTGGAGGGTTCCATGACTTTAGGACTGACCTTGCGTGGGATCCAAATATTTCAGGTACAGTAGGAAGGATGGGTGTGAGGGATAAATGTGTCTAGGTCATGTGTTATTAATATGTATGGTTTCTATGACGATTTATATCATGTTTCTGTTTTTCTCAGAACGTGGGGACAGTGAAAGAGCTCCTGTATGATTTCCCCTGGACCAATGTGGGCAAACTGGTATTTGTGGTGAGTAGAGCCATGGAGATGGTATATACTAAGAGGTAAGGCTGAGACGATGCCAGTATCGCGATACTTGTTAGGATCGTGGCAAGGAAATGTCAGAAGTGGGACGTCATTAGGCACTTTGAGGGCCTAGGAGAGTCTCTTTCTGGAAGTTCTGTTTCTTTCTCTCATGATCCCAGCGATGACGTCTTTGAAACTTGAAGCCAGTCTTGACTTATGGCAGTGGTTAGTGAAAGTTCAGCTCCTAAACAGACTATAGTTGTGGAAATAGTGACACAGAGCTCCTCTTCTCTGTTGGGTCTTACCCCTAGCTGCTACAGTCACTTCACTACCAAAAGGCAGGGGCCCGCAGGTAATTTTATTTGGGACCGCAAGTTTAAAAACATTTTTATTATTGTTGGACAGAAAATGTTGTTTAAACTACAGAAAATCATCTCAAATCGATTTCAATTTTGGAAATCTGTTCCAAAGTATTCCCATGCACAATAGATAGGGGCATGGATCAGAAAACCAGTCCAGTATCTGGCTTGACCACCCTTTGCCTCATGCAGCACGACATATCTCCTTCGCATAGAGTTGATCAGGATGTTGATTGTGGAATGTTGTCCCAATCCTCTTCAATGGCTGTACGAAGTTGCTGGTTATCGGCGGGAACTGGAACACGCTGTCGTACACCGATCCAGGGCATCCCAAACATGCTCAATGGGTGACATGTCTGGTGAGTATGCAGACCATGGAAGAACTGGAACATTTTCAGCTTCCAGGAATTGTGTACAGATCCTTGCAACAAGGGTCCGTGCATTATCATGAGGTGATGGCAGCGGGTGAATGGGATGACAAGGATCTCGTCATGGTATCTCTGTGCATTCAAATGGCCATCGCTAAAATTCAATTGTGTTCGTTGCCTGCCCATACCATAACCCCACCGCCACCATGGGGCACTCTGTTCACAACATTGACACCCGCAAACCGCTCGCCCACACAATGCCATACACGCTGTCTGCCATCTGCACGGTACAGTTGAAACCTAAATTAATCTGTGAAGAGCACATTTCTCCAGGGTGCCATTGGCCATCGAAGGGGAGCATTTGCCGGTGTTCATTTCTCTACCATAAGCTGCCTCCAATGTTGTTTTAGAGAATTTGGCACTACATCCAACCAGCCTCACAACCATAGACCACGTGTAACCTTGCCAGCCCAGGACCTCCTCATCTGGCATATTCATCTGAGACCAGCCACCCAGACAGCTGATGAAACTGAGGAGTATTTCTGTCTGTAATAAAGGCCTTTTGTGCAAACTTCTCTTTGTGCACGGGTGCATTGTCATGCTGAAATAGGAAATTACCTTCCCCAAACTGTTGCCACAAGAATCACAGAATTGTCTAGAATGTAATTGTATGCTGTAGTGTAAAGATTTCCCTTCACTGGAACTAAGGGGCCTAGCCCAAACCATGAAAAACACCCCCAGACCATTATTCCTCCTACACCAAACTTTACAGTTGGCACTATGTATTCGAGCATTTGCCAAACCCATATTAGTCCGTCGGACTGCCAGATGGTGAAGCGTGATTAATCACTACAGAGAATGCTTTCCACTGCTCCAGAATCCAATGGCGGCGAGCTTTACCCCACTCCAGCCGACGCTTGGCATTGCGTATGGTGATCTTAGGCTTGTGTGCAGCTGCTCGGCCATGGAAACCCATTTCATGAAGCTCCTGATGAACAGTTCCTGTTCTGACGTTGCTTCCAGAGGCAGTTTGGAACTCGGTAGTGATTGTTGCAACTGAGGACAGACGATTTTTACACGTTCTGTGCTTCAGCACTCGACAGTTCTGTGAGCTTGTGTGGCCCGGGGCAGCTCTAGCAGGGCATAAATTGGATGAACTAACTAGTTGGAAAGGTGGCACGTGTTTCATAACAGGTGTATGCTTGTCAATAATTAGCATGAATCTTTTTACAAATACTTCCAGTGCTGCATCTGGATTCACTTCCTCATTCACATCTGGTTTCACTTCCTCATTCACATCTGGTTTCACTTCCTCATTCACATCTGGTTTCACTTCCTCATTCACATCTGGTTTCACTTCCGCATTCACTTCAGACCCACATACATTTTTTTACATCTTCAACGAAAGAGTCCTGAGAACATTTTGTATGATCTCTTTAATAATTATCCAACCTTTGTCACTTTGGCTTTCCTTGTTATGGTCACTACAGCCAATGCGAACTAATATTGCTTTGTAGCAAAGCTCTGCAGCATTAGTGACGATATGATCGATACAACTGGATGTTACAGAACCAACACTATTGGTATACACTCTAGTTAGTTTAGTGATAACCTGAGTCATATTACTGGCGTTAGTCATGGATAGAAACTACCCCTTGGGAGGATAGCTAGTTGCCAACTAGTCAATGTTCAGGTCAACCAGAAAACAAACATCTGTTAACACCAAACACACTATCAAGCAGGTGAATAGTACAACAACAAAAAAATAATACAAAAATCAACATGTCAGTTTAAGCTAGAGATCTGTTTTATGTCGTGCATCTGCTGTGACAGAGCTAGAGCTGTGTTTGTTAGACCATGAGACATCCCGCAAATCAGTGTTCTCACAAAATCATCTGTGTTGTCGAACAGTTTGGCCAACAAACTATTATGACCCCTCTAGAGAAAGATGACTCTCACGAACAAGATGGTGTTCTCCACTTTGATCTTCTGCATGGAACTCGTCTGAATTTGGTTCAGTTGATCTGCCAACTTCTGTCTGTAGCGTCCAAACAGTTTGGCCTACACACTAGTATGACCCCTCCGTGTAAAGGTGAGACTCTCACGAACACAAACATGCCGGTTGTTGTTCTCTAGGCCTCACGACTCGTCTGAAAGTCCCCTGATATCAGTTGAAAAGTGCTAAAAATAAGGGGTTAAATACATGTTTTCTGATCTTTCTTATATCTCTCAGATATAGGACATGCACTTTTCATTTGGGGGGGGGGGCTATTTGTTGTTGTAACGTCTACGCTGGAAGTCGGGAAGCAAGTTCAGGGAGTGACTTTATAATAAATACACAAGGAACAAAACAAGAAACACGAGTAGCGTACAGACATGAAACAAAGGAACAGAAACAACGCCTAGGGAAAGAACCAAAGGGAGTGACGTGTTAATCAGGAAGGTTAATCAGGCAGGTGATTAGGTCTGATGATGCGCTTAACGATGGTGACAGGTGTGTGTAATAATGAGCAGCCTGACTACCTCGGGCGCCGGAGGGGAGTGGGAGTATACATGACAGTTGTTCTATGTAGTGAATCTGTTATTCAATGCTTTTGTATAGGCTAATAGCAGTAAGGCCAAATACCATTTTTAATTTTCTTTTAAATCGATACGTCAAGGGGTCTTAAGATTTAAAATCAAATAGCCAAATGATCCATGGTATGACCTTCTTAAAACAATTCCATATAGCCTAGTAGACACTCCCCAAGCTTAGACACGGCTGAGACTCTCATGGTTTAATAATAAAGTGATCTTCAATACATCTAAAACTAATAACATTGTTTTGAACCAAATACATTCTCAAAGAAGTAAACCTCAACTGGAGTTGTGTGTGAAGTGTGTGCCCGTTGAGGGAGCTAATCTCCTAGGTATAACATTGGATGGTCAATTATGGTCAAGTCATATTGACAAAGTAGTTGTGAAGATGGGGAAGGCTATGTCTGTTTATAAAAAATATGTTCTGCGTTTTTGACACAAATCAACGGTACTAGTTGTTCAGGCTCTGGTCTTGTCCCATCTTGATTACTGTCCGGTAATGTGGTCAAATGCAGCAAAGAAAGACCTAGCAAAGCTGCAGCTGACTCAAAACAGAGCAGCACGCCTCGCCCTTAACCTCACATACAGAACTAACAACAACAACAACAGCATGCGTGCCATTCTTTCCTGGTTGAGTGTTGAAAAGAGATGAACTGCTTCTCTTAGTTTTAATGATAAATATTACTGTGATGAAAATTCCAGATTTTTGTCTGCATAATCAACTAACATTCTGATCAGAATGTTAAAATTGAATTCACAGCAGCGCACCGTAATATACAGAGCCATGATCACATGCAATTCCCTTCAATCTCCAATTACTCAAACGGCAAAATGACCTTTTAAAAATCGGATTAAACAACATCTCATGGAACGGCGAGGACTGTGAAGAGACACACAGACACTCTAACACACACACTTTTTTTAGTTTTATTGTTTATATATATTTTTATTAATGCTCATATATTTTTTAGTATTATTGCTTATCGTATTTTGAGTTTGTGTGACTGTCCTCGTCTATCACTGTACCAGTGTTTTGTTACTTGTCATGCTTTGTGTTGTTTGTGGACCTCAGGAAGAGTAGCTGCTGCTACACAAGCTAATGGGGATCCTAATAAACAAATAAGAAAACTTTGAAACGTGTCTGCAGTTTGGTTTGTGTCACTCAATCTGGAGATTCAGCTCTTGTTTTGGTTGTAAGAAGTGCCGCAGAATAGTTTTCAAAGAAGAAACGGTTCTGCCCCCCCCCCTGCCCCCCCATTGTGTGTTTTTGCCTGTGGGGATATCTGGCTCTCTGGCGAAGTGTCTGAATCCTCTCATGTATATCCCTCTGCAAACAAACTGATCATTCAAAAAGATGCAACACTCACACTGGTGTCTGTTGAATCACACAGGGTCGTCGCTCCATTAGTATCTCAGACACCAAGATCTTCCATGACCATAGTGTTACGTCAGCTGGATGACGTGTAGATAGCATAGATAGCATAGATAGCATTGAGATATCCTACAAGGATTCTAACTCCTATTCCTCTCTCTCTTGTCTGTTTTCAGGGTAAGAAGTTTGAGATCCTGCCGGATGGTCTCCCGTCGGCCCGTAAACTAATCTACTACACCGGTTGTCCCCTGCGGTCCCGCCACCTCCTACAGTTACTCAGCAACAGCCATCGCCTCTACATGAACCTGCAGCCTGTTCTCAAACAAGTCCGAAGGCTGGAGGAGAACGAAGGTACATTACATACCTGGACACACCTACCTGGCCATGCTGCCATACTGGAGAAATTTGACTCCCAGGATTCTCCTGGTGTCTCTGTGTAATTCAGCATTCCTTCCCTTAGCCAGTTGTAATGTTGATATTTACATTTTAGTCATTTAGCACACACTCTTTTCCAGAGTGACTTATAGAAGCAATTAGGGTTAAGTGCCTTGCTCAAGGGCACAGACAGATTTTTAACCTAGTCTGCTCTGGGATTTGAACCAGCTACCTTTTCGGTTACCTGACCAACGCTCTTAAACCACTAGGCTACCTGCCGCCACATATACCTGTAGGGCATATCCATGATTCCTTAGGAGTGAATTCTCTATTCTGACCAGCTCCTGTGAGGCTCTTTATCTGTGGTACTGCTGTGTCTAACCCTCTGTCTATCCCTCCTCTCCAGACAAGAAGCAGTACCGTGAGTCGTACATCAGCGATGCGTTGGAGCTGGATATGGACCGGCTGGACAAGCGTTCCCGGGCCAGCGGCAGCAGCGCCGGCAGCACCGTGTCTCACCTCAAACGCCTTTCTCGCCACTCCACCGCCAGCCACAGCAGCTCACGAACCTCTGGGGTGGAGACAGACAGTTTCCTGGCCCCTGGAGGGGCCCTACACAGGGCCCTGAGAACCTGCAGCTCTTCAACTACTAGCCATGGGAGCTCACACACCTCGGGGGTCGAGAGCGGGGGCAAGGAGCGGATGCTGGACGATGATGGTAAGGCAATCAATTGCACACACGGCAAGGGACACGCACGCACACGGCAAGGGACGCGCGCACAGCAAGGGACGCGCGCGCACGCACGCACGGCAAGGGACGCGCACACACGGCAGGCCTTCTCTTCTTGTCATGCCTTCTCCCCTGCTCCACTAGTGATCATTACGGGCCCTCTGTCTGTCTGACTGTCCCCCCAGAGATTAATATTAGTGTCTGTCTGACTGTCCCCCCAGTGGTTAATATTAGTGTCTGTCTGACTGTCCCCCCAGAGATTAATATTAGTGTCTGTCTGTCTGACTGTCCCCCCAGAGATTAATATTAGTGTCTGACTGTCCCCCCAGAGATTAATATTAGTGTCTGTCTGACTGTCCCCCCAGAGATTAATATTAGTGTGTCTGTCTGACTGTCCCCCCAGAGATTAATATTAGTGTCTGTCTGACTGTCCCCCCAGTGGTTAATATTAGTGTCTGTCTGACTGTCCCCCCAGAGGTTAATATTAGTGTCTGTCTGACTGTCCCCCCAGAGATTAATATTAGTGTCTGTCTGACTGTCCCCCCAGAGATTAATATTAGTGTCTGACTGTCCCCCCAGAGATTAATATTAGTGTCTGACTGTCCCCCCAGAGATTAATATCAGTGTCTGTCTGACTGTCCCCCCAAAGATTCATATTAGTGTCTGACTGTCCCCCCAGAGATTAATATCAGTGTCTGTCTGACTGTCCCCCCAGAGGTTAATATTAGTGTCTGTCTGACTGTCCCCCCAGAGATTAATATTAGTGTCTGTCTGACTGTCCCCCCAGAGATTCATATTAGTGTCTGACTGTCCCCCCAGAGATTAATATTAGTGTCTGTCTGACTGTCCCCCCAGAGGTTAATATTAGTGTCTGTCTGACTGTCCCCCCAGAGATTAATATTAGTGTCTGTCTGACTGTCCCCCCAGAGATTAATATTAGTGTCTGACTGTCCCCCCAGAGGTTAATATTAGTGTCTGACTGTCCCCCCAGAGATTAATATTAGTGTCTGACTGTCCCCCCAGAGATTAATATTAGTGTCTGTCTGACTGTCCTTCCCCCCCAGAGATTAATATTAGTGTCTGTCTGACTGTCCCCCCAGTGGTTAATATTAGTGTCTGTCTGACTGTCCCCCCAGAGATTAATATCAGTGTCTGTCTGACTGTCCCCCCAGAGGTTAATATTAGTGTCTGTCTGACTGTCCCCCCAGTGGTTAATATTAGTGTCTGTCTGACTGTCCCCCCAGAGATTCATATTAGTGTCTGACTGTCCCCCCAGAGATTAATATTAGTGTCTGTCTGACTGTCCACCCAGAGGTTAATATTAGTGTCTGACTGACTGTCCACCTAGAAGTTAATATTAGTGTCTGTCTGACTGTCCCCCCAGAGATTAATATTAGTGTCTGACTGTCCCCCCAGAGATTAATATTAGTGTCTGTCTGACTGTCCTTCCCCCCAGAGATGAATATTAGTGTCTGTCTGACTGTCCCCCCAGAGATTAATATCAGTGTCTGTCTGTTTGACTGTCCCCCCAGAAGTTAATATTAGTTTCTGTCTGTCCCCCCAGAGATTAATATTAGTGTCTGTCTGACTGTCCCCCCAGAAGTTAATATTAGTGTCTGACTGTCCCCCCAGAGATTAATATTAGTGTCTGTCTGACTGTCCACCCAGAGATTAATATTAGTGTCTGTCTGACTGTCCTTCCCCCCAGAGATTAATATTAGTGTCTGTCTGACTGTCCCCCCAGAGATTAATATTAGTGTCTGTCTGACTGTCCCCCCAGAGATTAATATCAGTGTCTGTCTGACTGTCCCCCCAGAGATTAATATTAGTGTCTGTCTGACTGTCCTTCCCCCCAGAGGTTAATATTAGTGTCTGTCTTTCCCTCCAGAGGTTAATATTAGTGTCTGTCTTTCCCTCCAGAGATTGAGATGTTAGTGGACGACCCGAAAGACTATGAGGAGCTCCATGAGCTGACCCTGGACCTGAACCAGGACCTGTGCATCCACATCACTGAGGACATGCTGACCATGTCCCCTGACCAGACCAACGGATACTCTGGTATATACAACCACTGTCTTATCTACCCATACCAGACCAACAGATACTCTGGTACATACAACCACGGTCTTATCTTATCTACCCACACCAGACCAACGGATACTCTGGTACATACAACCACTGTCTTATCTACCCACACCAGACCAACAGATACTCTGGTACATACAACCACGGTCTTATCTTATCTACCCACACCAGACCAACAGATACTCTGGTACATATAACCACTGTCTTAGCTTTTCTACCCAGTCCAGACTCTGGTACATACAACCTCTTGCTGTCTTCATTCACTCATTTAGGACAGCCTCCTATCTCAGTGAGACTGGTTGAATTGAACTTGGCTGGGTGGTCAACAGATGGTGTTGTATTAGTTGTTGTTTTTATGAATGTCATCCTCTCTGTCTGCGCTGTAGGACTCATAGTGAAGGACGTCAGCTCATCCACCTCCAGTTCCTCTGAGACCGTTGTGAAGATGAGAGGCCAGAGCATTGAGTCTCTTCCTCAGGTCAGTGACAGTTTATCCTGTTTGGTACTGACTAGGGATGTTAACCTGTCTAGCGGAACCCCGTTCAAAAAAATCTAATTTTACATTGGCGCGTTACGTTCAGTAGTTCTAAAACATGCGGTGGTTGTGCAGAGAGCCACATGAATTCCCCGAAATACTCATTATAAATGTTGGTGAAAATTCTAGTGTTATGCATGGAACTTTAGATACACTTCTCCTTAATGCAACCGCTGTGTCAGATTTTTTTTAAACTTTACGAAAAAAGCATATTCTGAGAACGGCGCTCAGAGCCCAAACCAGCCAGAGAAATATCCGCCATGTTGGGTAGTCAACATTATTCATAAATAGCATTATAAATATTCACTTACCTTTGATCTTCATCAGAATGCACTCCCAGGAATCGGAGTTCCACAATAAATGCTTGTTTTGTTCGATAATGTCCATCATTTATGTCCATTTATGTCCAATAGCTTCTTTTGTTCGGGCGTTTGGTAAACAAATCCAAAAGCGCGATCTGGTCCAGTCGGACGAAACGTTCAAAAAGTTATATTACAGGTCGAAGAAACTTGTCAAACTAAGTATACAATCAATCTTTTGGATGTTTTCATCATAAAAGTTCAATAATGTTCCAACCCCCATCCTAGTCATATTAACAACCCCCATCCTAGTCATATTAACAACCCCCATCCTAGTCATATTAACAACCCCCATCCTAGTCATATTAACAACCCCCATCCTAGTCATATTAACAACCCCCATCCTAGTCATATTAACAACCCCCATCCTAGTCATATTAACAACCCCCATCCTAGTCATATTAACAACCCCCATCCTAGTCATATTAACAACCCCCATCCTAGTCATATTAACAACCCCCATCCTAGTTATTGCATCTTTAGATGTCTGTTCCTTGTATTTTTTTGTTGGTCATTTAACTATTTGGAACAAATTTAACCGTTTGTTAACCGGGTTAATGAAGGTTGGTTACTTTGCATCAAAATTGACCAAAATTTGCATCCCTAGTACTGACATTTTACATTTGAGTTATTTAGCAGACCCTCTGTCACGTTCTGACCATAGTTCCTTTGTGTTTTCTTTGTTTTAGTGTTGGTCAGGACGTGAGCTGAGTGGGCATTCTATGTTGTGTGTCTAGTTTTCCCGTTTCTATGTTTGGCCTGATATGATTCTCAATCAGAGGCAGGTGTTAGTCATTGTCTCTGATTGGGAACCATATTTAGGTAGACTGTTTTGTGTTAGGTTTTGTGGGTGGTTGTCTTCTGTCTTTGTGTCTATGCACCAGGTAGGACTGTTTTGGGTTTCACATTTGTTGTTTTGTAGTGTTCTTGTTTATCGTCTATATTAAACATGTTGAACACTAACCACGCTGCATTTTGGTCCTCCTCTCCTTCAACGGAAGGAAACTGTTACACCCTCCTATCCAGAATGACTTAAAATCAGTGCATTGAACTAAATAAGATAAAACAATTTTGATCACTTATTCCTTTAAATTATCAAGTAAAACCTTCACAAAAAATATCTGCTCTCTGGATAGAAATAGTAAGGGAAAAGGCAAGTACAGCAGTTTTTACATGGTAAAAAAAATTGAATATATTTACTGATTGTTTCGTTTTCCTTCTGTTCCCCAGACGACGGTGTGCAGGAAGCCTCAGACCTCGACGGACCGCCACAGCCAATCCCTGGACGATGTGCGTCTCTACCAGAAGGGCTGCCTCCAATGGGCGGAGCTATGCCAGGACACCGCCCACAGCTACACCTTCGGCTGTGCCCAGGAGCTGAGCGACAGCAGTGGTTACCAGGGCAACCTTGCCGAGCAGTGCGCCGGGATCCGCGGTGATCAGCTTGACGGCTTCCCCATCAAGAGGACCAGCAAGTACTTCTCTCTGGAGCTGACCAGCGACGAGGTCCCGGAGTTTGTGGTGTGATGGATGGATGGGGGAGGCAAAAAAGGGTGGCCTCATGACCCCTGCCTCCACCGCTCAGACCTGTAGGTGCCTCGGGAAACAGAATGGGACGAGAAAAGAGCGTTTGAGGTTTGGAGAGGTGATGCTTGGTTTATCTGTCTGTTGCCATAACCTGTCAGCCATAACAGCCATCTGCACCGTACTGGGAAGAGTCAGATGGAGGTTAAAAGCCCTATATCCACCAGAATGACATCACCAGTCAACGTAACCATGGTAACACCTGAGATGACCTACACCGGAGAGAAAGCCCTTTCAGAGTAATCTTTTGCCAAAACGGGGGTATAACAACAAATATTTAAAAAATAAAAGGATAAACCTTTTCTGGGTTTCAAGAAAAGCTGACAGCATCTTTTAATCGGACTGATAATAGTCCACAGTGACACTCTGGTTGGGAGAGTAAAGGGAAAAGTTAAGGAACGTCGAGGAATATCTCACCATCACCCTGCTATTTATACAACCTCTGACCTTCTGTGTTTCCAAAGCATGTACTTTATCCATAATGTTTTTTTGGATCTGAACCTTGGGTGTGCTAAGCAAAATAATGCTTTCACAGAACTAAAATCAACGTCTTGTGTTTGCCTACTATGACTTTACAGTGTGCAGTACACACATACCATAAAACACACAGAGCCAACATCAAAATGTTCTGCCATGAAGAGTAGATCCCACTCCTTCCCCTACAAAAATACATAGTGAAGCTATTTGTGCTATGAACCAAAGACAAGTTGCATTAAACTAAAGAAGAAACGTCATGTCCAGGTATTATTATTGTTGTAGTGTAACCAATCAATGACATGATACAGCTTTGTGAGTCCATGACAGGACATTATGACGTCACAATGAGCAGGATATGGATTGATCCAGAATCTAGAGGTTGATCCAGAAGAAGAAACACTGATGATGTCCTGCATCTCCCTTCCCTCAGTCTCCAGTATGTAGTATGTATGACATGATATGACATCATCTCGGAGCCCAGAACCAAATCCAGCATGCGCTAGTCTGAGATTAGACATGACACGACATTTCTCCTCTCTTTCCCAGGAAGTGCAATGTGCCAACAGTTCCTCTGTAGAGCTGTCTGCTAGTGTGGGGAGTAGACTGAAATTAGGAACACACCCCACATGCCTTCATTACACCTATGCAAGTCCTGAACCACAACCGTGCCTTGACAATCAATCCCAGCTTCTCGCTTAGCAACACTTGCCCACACGAATCACGGAGATCAGTTTTTATGTCATAAGGCTCCCCTCTACCTTTATTGTTGGTCAGCAGTATATTTGGTATTTAATCATTGACATCAGACTTTAAAAATCATTATTGAAACAGTCTGTTTATTAACCAGTAATCATTGAAGGGGATTACCTCTATAATGATGTCATCTACCATCCCTATCCTACCATCCTTATAACAGACATATTTGAATCTGTGACAGTTAGTTTCCTGTCATGCCACGTGTAGATCGGGCGACGTCATTGGCTGTTTCAGGTCTGCTCTGTTGCTTGGGGCAGGATGAGTTTCTACATGCCCTCACCTGTCTGTGTGCGCAGAGCTGAGAAAATCCTAGACGTAATCCACACACAGACAAAATGGAGTTTGGTAGTGTTTAGGCCAGCTCTCAAACTGGGATTTAGACTTTTCTTTCTGTATGCTGAAACATTATGATATTATTATTCACTCAGCTGTCTTTGTTAGTTTTGGGTGTTGTCGTGTTTGTTCTGTCTCAATTTATTATTTCAAACTGGAACTTGTTACAACATTTTTGTTACTTTTTATTTGATCATTTTAGCTAATTGGAAGTTTTAAGTCATATTTTTGGAATGGAGCATTTTTAGAACAATGAGATGCGTTGTATTTTTTGAAAAGTTATTCTTTGTGTGCGGTTGATGTCAGTCAGTATTATAAGCAGTGCACATTTATGTGACAGTATTACAAACCTGTGAAATCACATTCACTTAAAAAAAAAATATTGTGCCCTTTTTTTTTTACCCAGCGATAGTCTCATTTCATCTTACAGTAGCTGAAGAAAGTTGATGCCTAATGATTTTTACATTGCTCAGTTAATTGGCCAAGAGCTAAACAATTTTCACAAGGTGTGAAACACACAACTACACAAGTCATGTTCATATAAGGATGGCTGTATTATACCTTACTATGTGTGGATCCAGACAAGGCTGTCTGGCCTCTTTTTGTTGTTCTTTTTTTCCCAATGATCTATTATTGTCTTAGAGTTCTAACTAATAAATCTCCAAACCATACCTTCTCAATAGAAATGGAAAGTAGAGTTTGTCTTCCAAATGTCTTTCACACAGTACTTTTGCATTTCTATCCCATTCAGTAAAACCTTATTGAGAAGGCCGTGTCAGTATCATTAACCTCTTCATTTCATGTATGGTAATAGTACATTATGCATGTACATTTGTAATCCTACCCTCATTTGTGTTACCTAATATCTCTGGAGAAATAAACAAAAATCCTGATGTATTTGGAATTATAGACCACTATGTCCCTCAGTTAAGTAATTGTTTTGGATCAACATTCTAGCTGAGCTCTTCCATTGCTGCTCCAGGGAGCTACGTATGCTCTAGAACCTTTTTTTTTAGAATGTTCTAGAAACAGCTCTGCTGTGGTACAGTGGAGAGACCTGACAGTTCCACTTCTCTTCACAGCTGGTCTCATCAGCTGGACACGTCGGCCTAGAACCACAGAGCAAGGTGTCTTGATCTAGAACCACAGATCAGGCCAAGGCAGCAAGACGTGATTGTTGGAAAGAAATGTGTAATAATGAATACACTTATAAAATTGATATTGTTGTGTGATTTCAAAGTAACAGTGCATACTGTAACATTTTACTTCTAACGACATGTTCCTAGCTTCTCTTTTTTACTCTTATAATTTATACTTATTAATATTGGGTATCCGAGCAAACAAAGACTTGTTCACAAGTTGAAATATTTTTCTGGTAGATCATTGATGTTCTATGCTGTATAAAGCCAGTGTGTGTCCAGGTGCACCGCCATAAAACCAGAACAACAACCTGAAAAACCTTAGCATTTTGTTAAACTCTCTCCTTTGGTGGCTTAGCTTCTACACGCACCCTTACTGTATGTCTGCAACTAAGTATCCATAGTCCTTTCTGTGAAAGGATCGCCCTTCAGGAAAAAATGAATGATTTAGTTGTTTTGTCAAACCCTGTTGTAGTGGAACAATATTCAATAAATAAAAAAATTACATTTATTTGTCTAAGCTGTCCTGACCTCTCTGATATTCTGTTTGGTCAATGTTGTGCAAGACATTATACGCTGAGTGTACAAAACATTAAGAACACCTTCTCTTTCCATGACAGCTTTCACCTGGTCAATCTATTATCCCTTATTGATTTAACCTTTGAACAATCCACTTCAATCAGTGTAGATGAAGGGGAGGAGACAGGTGAAAGAAGGATGTTTAGGACTTGAGACAATTGAGACATGGATTGTGTGTGTGTGCCATTCAGAGGGTGAATGGGCAAGACAAATTATTTAAGTGCCTTTGAACGAGGTATTATAGTAGGTGTCAGGCGTACCAGTTTGAGTGTGTCAAGAACTACAAAGCTGCTGGGTTTTTCACACTGAACAGTTTCCCATGTGTATCGAGAATGGTCCACCACCCAAAGGACATCCAGCCAACTTGACACAACTGTGGGAAGCATTGGAGTCAACATGGACCAGCATCCCTGTGGAACGCTTTCAACACCTTGTAGAGTCAACATGGGCCAGCATCCCTGTGGAACGCTTTCAACAACTTGTAGAGTGCATGTCCCCACGAATTGAGGCTGTTCTGAGGGCAAAAGGGGGAGGTACAAATGTTATTGGTCACATACACATGGTTAGCAGATGTTAATGCTTGTGTAACGCAGGTCAACTAATGTTGAATACTTATCGTTACTCGTGGGATTCCAGTAACCAATCATATTATACTATATTGCTATTAATATGTTTAAGTTGACAGCTATTACAAATTAGCTGTCAGAAGCTGCATGACGAGCAGTTTATCTTGAGCCAATCAAAACTCAATATGCTCTTAGTCCGTCTCCTAACCTCAAGTTATACACCAATTGGCGCCAACATTCTGAAAAAAAAAGAGCTGGAACGTAACGTGAATAGCTACTGCCATTCCATGAAGAAAAACTAAGTTTCAAAATGTTGATAAGTTGTATAAAACTGAGAGAACTGGATATTAATCCCTTCACATGCTGTGAAGGGATTGAGGGGAAAGTCAGTATTTGTGAATTGGGTTGTGTTTTTCTGTGGATTCATGTTTATTGTATTGCTATTGAACTTTGAACGTTGACATCTGAGAGACCCTCGGATTAAGATAGAGTTGGGTGACCCTAGTAAACTATAGGCAGGATATCTACGTCTATTGTACTATTGATGTATTTAATTCATATTGAGCTCATTGTACAAATTTCACACATCAATATTTACTCAAGGTGATTCATGTTTTTGTAAGTATTTTTATTTACAATATACACGTTGGCATTTTTCCCCCTAAATGATTCAGTTGTGCGGTTTTCATTTCTCCCTACTGCTCCAGTAGCGAACCTAACTGGTCCAATAGAGAACCTAACTGCTCCAGTAGCGAACCTAACTGGTCCAATAGAGAACCTAACTGCTCCAGTAGCAAACCTAACTGGTCCAATAGCGAACCTAACTGCTCCAGTAGCGAACCTAACTGGTCCAATAGCGAACCTAACTGGTCCAATAGAGAACCTAACTGGTCCAATAGCGAACCTAACTGGTCCAATAGCGAACCTAACTGGTCCAATAGAGAACCTAACTGGTCCAATAGAGAACCTAACTGGTCCAATAGCGAACCTAACTGGTCCAATAGAGAACCTAACTGGTCCAATAGAGAACCTAACTGGTCCAATAGAGATCCTAACTGGTCCAATAGAGAACCTAACTGGTCCAATAGAGAACCTAACTGGTCCAATAGAGAACCTAACTGGTCCAATAGAGAACCTAACTGGTCCAATAGCGAACCTAACTGGTCCAATAGAGAACCTAACTGGTCCAATAGAGAACCTAACTGGTCCAATAGCGAACCTAACTGGTCCAATAGAGAACCTAACTGGTCCAATAGAGAACCTAACTGGTCCAATAGAGATCCTAACTGGTCCAATAGAGAACCTAACTGGTCCAATAGAGAACCTAACTGGTCCAATAGAGAACCTAACTGGTCCAATAGAGATCCTAACTGGTCCAATAGAGAACCTAACTGGTCCAATAGAGATCCTAACTGGTCCAATAGAGAACCTAACTGGTCCAATAGAGAACCTAACTGGTCCAATAGCGAACCTAACTGGTCCAATAGCGAACCTAACTGGTCCAATAGAGAACCTAACTGCTCCAGTAGCGAACCTAACTGGTCCAATAGAGAACCTAACTGGTCCAATAGAGAACCTAACTGGTCCAATAGAGAACCTAACTGGTCCAGTAGTGAACCTAACTGGTCCAATAGAGAACCTAACTGGTCCAATAGAGAACCTAACTGGTCCAGTAGCGAACCTAACTGGTCCAATAGAGAACCTAACTGGTCCAATAGAGAACCTAACTGGTCCAATAGGGTTTAAGCTTTAGTGTTAAGCAATTGTTACACTTGTGCATCAAGTTCTGACAGTGCAGTAATATCAAACAAGTAATCTAACAATTCCCCAACAACTACCTAATACACACAAATCTAATGGGATGGAATAAGAATATGTACATATAAATATATGGATGAGCGATGACTGGAGCGGCACAGGCAAGATACAATAGATGGTATGAAATACAGTATATACATATGAGATGAGAAATGCAAGATATGTAAACATTATTAAAGTGGAATTATAGTGATCCATTTATTAAAGTGGCCAATATTTCTGGTCAGTATGTACAGTTGAAGTGGGAAGTTTACATACACCTCAGCCAAATACATTTCAACTCAGTTTTTCACGATTCCTGACATTTAATCCAAGTAAAAATTCCCTGATTTAGGTCCGTTAGGACCACCACTTTATTTTAAGAATATGAAATGTCAGTATAATATCACATTTATTTATAAAGCCCTTCTTATATCAGCTGATGTCACAAAGTGCTGTATAGAAACCCAGCCTAAAATCCCAAACAGGAAGCAATGCAGGTGTAGAAGCACGGTGGCTTGGAAAAACTTCCTAGAAAGGCCAGAACCAAGGAAGAAACCTAGAGAGGAACCAGGCTATTGTCACACCCTGACCATAGTTTACTTTGTATATTTCTATGTTTTGGTTGGTCAGGGTGTGATCTGAGTGGGCATTCTATGTTACATGTCTAGTTTGTCCAGTTCTATGTTCGGCCTGATATGGTTCTCAATCAGAGGCAGGTGTTCGTCATTGTCTCTGATTGGGAACCATATTTAGGTAGCCTGGGTTTCACTGTGTGTTTGTGGGTGATTGTTCCTGTCTATGTTAGTGGCTTGTGTCAGCACAGGTCTCATTTTTGTAGCTTCACGGTCGAATTTGGTTTATTGTTTTTGTTACTCTTTTGTATAGTGTTCAGTCTTTCTTTATTAAAGATTTTACCATGGACACTTACCACGCCGCATATTGGTCCTCTGATCCTTCTCGCCTCTCCTCTTCAGACGAAGAGGAGGACGACCGTTACACCTATGTGGGGTGGCCAGTCCTCTTCTGGCTGTGCCGGGTGGAGATTATAACAGAGCATGGCCAAGATGTTCAAATAGTAGAGAGAACTATTTATTTATTTATTTCATCACATTTCCAGTGAGTCAGAAGTTTACATACTCTCAATTCGTATTTGGTAGCATTGCCTTTAAATTGTTTAACTTGGGTCAAATGTTACGGGTAGCCTTCCACAAGCTTCCCACAATGAATTGGGTGAATGTTGTCCCATTCCTCCTGACAGAGCTGGTGTAACTGAGTTAGATTTGTTGGCCTCCTTGCTCACACTCACTTTTTGAGTTCTGCCCACAAATTTTCTAAAGGATTGAGGTCAGGGCTTTGTGATGGCCACTCCAATACCTTGACTTTGTTGTCCTTAAGCCATTTTTCCACAACTTTGTAAGTATGCTTTTGGGTCATTGTCCATTTTGAAGACCCATTTGCGAACAAGCTTTAACTGATGTCTTGAGATATTGCTAAAATATATCCACATAATTTTCCTACCTCATGACGCCATCTATTTTGTGAAGTGCACCAGTCCCTCCTGCAGCAAAGCACCCCCACAACATGATGCTGCCACCCCCGTGCTTCACGGTTGGGATGGTGTTCTTCGGCTTGCAAGCCTCCCCATTTTTCCTCCAAACATAACGATGGCCAAACATTATGGCCAAACAGTTCTATTTTTGTTTCATCAGACCAGAGGACATTTCTCCAGAAAGTATGATCTTTGTCCCCATGTGCATTTGCAAACTGTGGTCTGGCTTTTTATGGCGGTTTTGGAGCAGTGGCTTCTTCCTTGCTGAGCGGTCTTTCAGGTTATGTCGATATAGGACTCGTTTTACTGTGGAAATATACTTTAGTTAGTTTACTTTAGTACTTTAGTACCTGTTTCCTCCAGCATCTTCACAAGGCCCTTTGCTGTTGTTCTAGGATTGATTTGCACTTTTCGCACCAAGTACGTTCATCTCTAGGAGAACGCGTCTCCTTCCCGAGAGGTATGACGGCTGCGTGGTCACATGATGTTTATACTTGCGCACTATTGTTTGTACAGATGAATGTGGTACCTTCAGGAGTTTGGAAATTGCTCCCAAAGATGAACCAGACTTGTGGAAGTCTACAATTTATTTTCTGAGGTCTTGGCTGATTTTCCCATGATGTCAAGCAAAGAGGCAGTGAGTTTGAAGGTAGGCCTTGAAATACATCCACAGGTACACCTACAATTGACTCAAATTATGTCAATTAGCCTATCAGAAGCTTCTATAGTCATGACATCATTTTCTGGAATTTTCCAAGCTGTTTAAAGGCACAGTCAATTTAATGTATGTAAACTTCTGACTCACTGGAATTGTGATGCAGTGAATTATAAGTTAAATAATAGGTCTGTAAACAGTTGTTGGAAAATTACAACTGTCTGTAAACAGTTGTTGGAAAATTACAACTGTCAGTAAACAGTTGTTGGAAAATTACAACTGTCTGTAAACAGTTGTTGGAAAATTCCTAACGGACTTGCCAAAATTATAGTTTGTTAAAACCCGTTGAGTGTAGGGGGCAGTATTTTGATGTTTGGATGAAAAACACACTGTCAAAATAGTCAAAACTGTCAAAATAGTGTCTGTGAGTATAACAGAACTGATATTGCAGTCAAAAACCTGAGGAAAATCCAACCCAGAAGTGCTGTTTTTCCTGAAAGCGCTTTGTTCCATTTCCTGCCTTCGCTCCATTTAAAGGGATATCAACCAGATTCCTTTTCCTATGGCTTCCCCATGGTGTGAACAGAGTCTTTAGACATAGTTTCAGGCTTTTATTTTGAAAAATGAGCGAGAAAGATCACATCGCGTCAGTGGATGGCTGGGTGCCAGCAGCGTTTTGCATGCGCCAGCAGCTTGGAGCAGTCATTTCTCTCTCTCTCCTGTTGAAGAAGCTACAGTCCCAGTTGAAATATGATCAATTATATATTGTAAAAACAACCTGAGGATTGATTATAAAAAAAGCGTTTGACATGTTTCTACGAACTTTACGGATACTACTTGGAATTTTCGTCTGCGATGTCGTGACCGCTCGAGCCTGTGGATTTCTGAACATAACGCGCCACCCAAATGGAGGTATTTTGGATATAAAAATAATCTTTATGGAACAAAAGGAACATTTATTGTGTAACTAGAAGTTTAGTGAGTGCAAACATCTGAAGATCATCAAAGGTAAGCAATTTAATTTATTGCTTTTCTGACCAATCTATTTGGCTGGTAGCTGTTTGTAATATTTTAATTTTAATTTGGCGTTCTGCAATCAGCGGATGTTGACGAACTTGATCCCGCTAATGGGATGGGTGCATCAAGAATTAACAAGAAATTTGTGGAGTGGTTGAAAAATTAGTTTTAATGACTCCAAGCTAAGTGTATGTAAACTTCCAACTTCAACTGTAGGTAGCAGCCTCTCTGTGTTAGTGATGGCTGTTTAACAGGCTGATGTCCTTGAGATGGAAGCTGTTTTTCAGTCTCTCGGTCCCAGCTTTGATGCACCTATGCTGACCTCACCTTCTGGATGGTAGCAGGGTGAACAGGCAGTGGCTTGGGTGGTTGTTGTCCTTGATGATCTTTTTGGCCTTTCTGTGACATTGGGTGCTGTAGGTGTCCAAGAGGGCAGGTAGTTTGCTCCCGGCACTACCCTCTGGAGAGCCTTGCGATTGAGGGTGGTGCAATTGCCATACCAGGCAGTGATATAACCCAATTGGATGCTCTCAATTGTGCATCTGTAAAAGTTTGATAAGGAAATTGGTTTGAATAAATTATTAGAATGTTACAGTCCTGAAACCATAGGTCTGATACCATGTGATTGTATGAAATTAATTTGAGTCAATAGATTATTATAATACATGTGTGTAAGTGTTAGACTCATTCGATGATTATATTATAATACTGTGTGTGGTTTTAGATAGAATCAACGTTTTGGGAACAGTGTGTCTAGTGTTTTGAGAACAGACTATCTGTCTGAGCCAGATCCGGGGAGACCTTGGCTGGCACACTTCCCAGTCCCAGGTCTCTCCCTATCTTAGGGGAGGGTAGGAAGACACTATTCTCACGTACTCCCCTAGGCTCTATTGGTGGGCGGATTTGATGGTTGGTGTGGAAGTATGTGTGTCGCTATAAATTGAAGGTCCTGTACTGTACCCGTCAGAACGTCCCCGTGAATAAACATTTAACTTCGGTAGACTGGGACTCTGTCTGTTTTTGTTTCTATCAGTATCTTACAAATCCTGATATAACAGACCGAGGGTAACATAATTTAATTAGTAAATGAACAGGAGTATAGAATTCTCCTGACAGTTTTAGGTGACAATATCAGGAAGTTGTCTTTAGTTTTTGGTATACTCTGTGTATTACAGACGGAGCAATGAAAACAGAGTCAAGCGCAGTGCCCTACTCAAATACTTTTTTGAATGCACCACTGACTGTAAATTGTGTATACTAAATGACTAATGCTCTTATACCTAAACCTTCCTTGACATTTTCACTGATCTAACAGTGGGTTTATCAAAACAAATATATGTAGTGGAGTCCAAATAATGTCAGATCAATAACTACTTAAAAGAGGGAAGTATTGGAACTGAGACCTCTCCTCTCCACTGACATTCTGAGAACACTGGGAGAAGCCAATATTCTGTATCCATGGAGACATGCTGCCCGTAGAAAACATCTCACCTCCGCAGTCATTAGTTTTCTGCCTCATCATACTATAGTTAGCCACCAAGTGGCAGTGTTGTCTTTTGTCCCAAAACACTGTGCCAGAGCTGTGCAGTCTGAGAAGGATTGACTGTGTGTGTCCCAAAAATAACCTTAACCCTAACTATTTTAATTCAATATTGTTGCATTTGTAATTCACAAATTGAATCATTGAATTCATAAATTGAACTTGTATTTCATGTTTTGATACTGAATTGAATGAATATAGTTTTAAAATTATATTTCAATGTAATTCAACATTCAATATGATATATTCACTGTCTGTGTAGCAAGTTGACAAACTATAACTGCAGGTTTTTTAATGGAGACATGAGGGATCATGAAGCTACATAATGTTTAGTCTCTCTATATCCCCTCACTATGTGCTCTGTCTCCAAGGATACAGGTCAGAGAACGTTGTTACTGATATCACTTTCTTAAAGCTTGTGTATGAGTGAATAGTGTTTATGTATGAGTGCATAGTGTTTATGTATGAGTGAATAGTGTTTATGTATGAGTGAATAGTGTTTATGTATGACTGAATAGTGTTTATGTATGAGTGAATAGTGTTTATGTATGAGTGAATAGTGTTTATGTATGAGTGAATAGTGTTTATGTATGAGTGAATAGTGTTTATGTATGAGTGAATAGTGTTTATGTATGAGTGAATAGTGTTTATGTATGAGTGAATAGTGTTTATGTATGACTGAATAGTGTTTATGTATGAGTGAATAGTGTTTATGTATGAGTGAATAGTGTTTATGTATGAGTGAATAGTGTTTATGTATGAGTGAATAGTGTTTATGTATGAGTGCATATCTTTATGTATGAGTGAATAGTGTTTATGTATGAGTGAATAGTGTTTATGTATGACTGAATAGTGTTTATGTATGAGTGAATAGTGTTTATGTATGAGTGAATAGTGTTTATGTATGAGTGAATAGTGTTTATGTATGAGTGAATAGTGTTTATGTATGAGTGAATAGTGTTTATGTGAGCTATAGTGTTTATGTATGACTGAATAGTGTTTATGTATGTGTAAAATAGAACCAAATAATGTGATCATATTACTCCAGTGCTATCCTCTCTACACTGGCTATGTGAGTATGTGAGTGAATAGTGTTTATAAATGTGAGTGAATAGTGTTTATGTAAACTCAGCAACAACAAAAAACGTCCTCTCACTGTCAACTGCATTTATTTTCAGCATGTGTAAATATTTGTATGAACATAACAAGATTCCAGAACTGAGACATAAACTGAACAAGTTCAACAGACATGTGACTTACAGAAATTGTAATAATGTGTCCCTGAACAAAGGGGGGTGGGGTCAAAATCAAAAGTAACAGTCAGTATCTGGTGTGGCCAGCAGCTGCATTAAGTACTGCAGTGCGTCTCCTCCTCATGGACTGAACCAGACTTGCTGTGAGATGTTACCCCACTCTTCCACCAAGGCACCTGCAAGTACCCGGAAATTTCTGGGGGGAATGGCCCTAGCCCTCACCCTCCGATCCAACAGGTCCCAGACGTGCTCAATGGGATTGAGATCCGGGCTCTTTGCTGGCCATGGCAGAACACTGACATTCCTGTCTTGCAGGAAATCACGCACAAAACGAGCAGTATGGCTGGTGGCATTGTCATGCTGGAGGGTCATGTCAGCATGAGCCTGCAGGAAGGGTACCAAATTAGGGAGGAGGATGTCTTCCCTGTAACGCGCAGCATTGAGATTTCCTGCATTGGCAACAAGCTCAGACCAATGATGCAGTGGCACACCGCCCCAGACCATGACGGACACTCCACCTCCAAATCGATCCTGCTCCAGAGTACAGGCCTCGGTGTAACGCTCATTCCTTCGATGATAAACGCAAATCCGACTCTCATCCCGGTGGAAAAAAAACGTGACTCGTCAGTGAAGAGCACTTTTTGCCAGTCCTGTCTGGTCCAGTTTGTAGTGGGTTTGTGCCCATAGGCGACGTTGTTGCCGGTGATCTCTGGTGAGGACCTGCCTTACATCAGGCCTACAAGCCCTCAGGTATTGGTATTGTGCGTTCCTGGTGTAACTCAAGCAGTTGTTATTGCCATCCTGTACCTGTCGCACAGGTGTGATGTTCGGATGCACTGATCCTATTTCAGTGTTGTTACATGTGGGCTGCCACTGCGAGGACGCTCAGCTGTCCGTCCTGTCTCCCTGTAGCGCTGTCTTATGCTTCTTACAGTACGGACATTGCAATTTATTGCCCTGGCCACATCTGCAGTCTTCATGCCTCCTTGCAGCATGCCTAAGGCACCTTCACACAGATGAGCAGGGACCCTGGGCATCTTTCTTTTGGTGTTTTTCAGAGTCAGTAGAAAGGCCTCTTTAGTGTCCTACGTTTTCATAACTGTGACATTAATTGCCTACCGTATGTAAGCTGTTAGTGTCTTAAAGACCGTTTCACCGGTGCATGTTCGTTAATTGTTTATGGTTCATTGAACAAGCATGGGAAACAGTGTTTAAACCCTTTACAATGAAGATCTGTGAAGTTATTTGGATTTTTACGAATTATCTTTGAAAGACAGGGTCCTGAAAAAGGGACGTTTCTTTCTTTGCTGAGTTCATGTGAGTGTGTGAGTGAGTGACTAGTGTTTATATATGTCAGTGTATGCATGAATAGTGTTTATGTATGTGAGGTCGGTAGGACATACTGCCAAATTCTCTATAACATGTTGGAGGCAATGTGGTAGAGAAATAAACATTCAGTTCTCTGGCAACAGCTCTGGTGGACATTCCTGCAGTTAGCATGTCAATTGCACGCTCCCTCAAAACTTGAGATATCTGTGCCATTGTGTTGTGTGATAAAATGGCCCATTTTAGAGTGGCTTTTTATTGTCCCCAGCACAAGGTGCACCTGTGTAATGATCATGCTGTTTAATCAGCTTCTTGATATGCCACACCTGTCAGGTGGATGGATTATCTTGGCAAAGAAGAAATACTCACTAACAGGGATGTAAACTAATTTGTGCCCAACATGAGAGAAATAAGCTTTTTGTGCGTATGGACCATTTCTGGGATCATTTATTTCAGATCATGAGACATGGGACCAACACACTACATGTTGTGTTTATATTTAGTACTTGAGTGTGATGAAAAGCTGTTACAGAACCCAGGTTAGAACTATAATCATAGTTGTTTCTTGTAGCTCACTATAAGCACGTGTATACAGTGCATTCTGAAAGTTTTCAGACCTCTTGACTTTGTCCACATTTTGCTACTTTACAGCCTTATTCTAAAATTGATTCAATTGTTTCCCCCCCTCATTAATGTACATAAGATACCCCATAGTGACAAAGCAACAAAAAAAATATAGAAATGTTTGCAAATATATATATATATTACATTTGCGTAAGTATTCAGACATGCAGATATTTTTTGGTACCCTTCCCCAGATCTGTGACTCGACAAAATCCTGTCTCGGAGTTCTACGGACAATTCCTTAGTTTTCGCTTTGTCATTATGGGGTATTGTGTGTAGATTGATGAGGAAATACATTATTTTTAACCAATTTTAGAACAAGGCTGTAACATAACAAAATGTGGAAAAAGTCAAGGGGTCTGAATACTTTCTGAATGCACTGTAAGGGAACTGTGTGTAGTAGGGCAGACCAGGTTGGTTGTCACAGTACTAATTACTCCCAATCTAAATGGAGCTGGGCAATATTTTTAAGGATAAAATGTGTGAATTCTTTGAAAGAACTCGTCTACCTGGTCAATTCATGTTAGAATGACAAAACATTGAGCTGAATGGAATTTGTGTTTTTCATAAGTGAAAGTTTAAAAAAATATATATATGTTTGTGTTTTCTTTGTAAATGTTTGAATTATGGGGGAATCTAATTAATTAATTACATTTTATTTTTGTGTTGAATCACCAGTTAATCCCTTACAGGATTGACACATAAACAAACATTACAATGATTCACACAGATACTATAACAACAGTGATAATACTTTGGGGGTTTTGTGCAGTACCCACCGCATAAAGAATGTAAAATAAATCAATACATATGTTATCCAAGCATTAATAATATCCATAGAGCAGTTTAAAAAAAACTAGATACAAATAAAATCAGAAACATTTAACGGATCCATAAACAATTATCTTTGTTGAAAAGAGGAAAGAGAGAGCCATATTTCACACAGATTTCTGAGTTCCCAAATCAAACCATGTGGTAACTAGCATCTTAATTAGCATTGGGGGGTGGTTATGGATTGTTTGTCACATGGAATGTGCGGTTGTTTGTCACTATTAACCTCATTATCATAACCAACCAACCCCGTACTATGTGACATCCAATGGGGCTGGTTGTCACAAGTGGACACAGTGTGTTTGATGGCTTAAAACTCCATGTTTGAATAAGATATTAGGATAAAAAGGGTTCCCATTTCAATTTTGAAAATAGTCTTGTAAGATATACTGGTGCTGAGAAATACACGAGACTAAAAAGTGTGACAACCAACCCCAGTCTCCCCTACACTTTGTGTGTGAGTGTATGAGTAATTGTTCCCAATTGTTGAGTTTTGCTCTGAGTGGGATGGAGAGTTGTGTTGTGCGTTGAATGAGTGTTTCTCATGGAGGGGGATGCTGTGTGTGTGTGGGTGGGCAGGTTAAAGAGATGACATTAATCACATTGTACACAGTCGGCTTTAATAAGCTAGGGACACACGTTCTCTCGCTCTCTCTCTCTCTCTCTCTCTCACTCTCTCTCACTCTCTCTCTGATTCTCCCCCTCCCCTCTCTCTCTTTCCCTTTCACTCACTCTCTCTCTCTCTCTCTCTCTCTCTCACTCTCTCTGTCTCTCTCTCTCTCTCTCTTTCTCTCTTTTAGTCTTCACTGTTGTTAGTAATGTGTAGGGAACATCATAAATCCAAGTTAAAAAATTACCCTAAACCATCATCAGTATATTTGCTATTGTAGTCAACCAAATTCGTCATGAATTGTAATAACTGTCAAGTCAATAACCCGATATTAACATGTAGAAATACAGTGGAGTGGGGAAATCAGATGTGGTTTAAAATCTAGAGAAAACATGGACTGCTTTCTTCAGTAAGCTCCTCCCCCAGCCTATGACATCAATACAGTCTCTCTCTCTCTCTCTCTCTCTCGCTGCTCCTCCTCCTTCGCTCACCCTTTTCCTCCCAGCTACACAGCTGTACAGGAAATCAGTCATCCACCAGCCACCACTGTCGCCATGGCAACACAGATGGGAAATCTATTTTATCAGCCTCCTCCTTTTCTCTCTGTTATTCTTTTCACCTGCTTCCCTTTCACCTTCTTCTCTTTATTTCTTGCTCTCTCCTTTTAAGATGTAATTTACACTAAACACGCCCATTTTTTGATTACAAATTAAAACTAACAATCATATTATTACGCGAAGCAGGATGATTCTGAAACTCAGCCCAAAGGCAGCTGGCGAATCATTAGAGACCCGTGTAAACCCTGCCCTGTACAACAGCTGCTGCAGGAGCCAGATGACCACGAAGCAGAATGGAAGGCCTGTGGCCTGTAGCCCGTGGCCTGTGGCCCGTGGCCTGTGGTCCGCCTGTGCCTTGTGGCTTGTGGCTTGTGGCCTGTGGCCTGTGGCCTGTGGCCTGTAGCTTGTAGCCTGTGGCCTGTGGCCTGTGGCCTGTGGCCTGTAGCTTGAGCCTGTAGCCTGTGGCCTGTGGCCTGTGGCCTGTGGCCTGTGGCCTGTAGCCTGTGGCCTGTGGCCTGTGGCCTGTAGCCTGTAGCCTGTGGCCTGTGGCCTGTGGCCTGTGACCTGTGGCCTGTAGCCTGTGGCCTGTGGCCTGTGGCCTGTGGCCTGTAGCCTGTAGCCTGTGACCTGTGGCCTGTGGCCTGTGGCCTGTGACCTGTGGCCTGTAGCTTGTAGCTTGTAGCCTGTGGCCTGTGGCCTGTGGCCTGTAACCTGTGGCCTGCAACACTCACACTCTTCACCGGGAGACCCATTCAAACTTCTAGACTTATTTTCACATTTTTTGATGTTGATATAATACATTTATTTACATTTTTTGATGTTGATATAATACATTTATTTACATTTTTTGATGTTGATATAATACATTTATTTACATTTTTTGATGTTGATATAATACATTTATTTACATTTTTTGATGTTGATATAATACATTTATTTACATTTTTTGGTTGCTTCTTTTCTTTTTTGGCTTCTTTTTCTTCTTTTAGTATTTTTGTTGTTATGTTTCAGGAATGTCTCTTCCTGCTCCTTGTCTCTCTCCTCTACCATAAACACTAGCCTACGGTCTTTATACCTTATTTATAATAGTAGTAGCCTAGTAATGATAGAAATACAACCGAGGAAGCCTGTAGTTGACCTATTTCTGCTCCTTGTCTCGACTCTATCTCCTCTGTCACAAACCCTAGTCTACCCCACTGTACCAATTTCTGGAATTGTTGTGGCCAACAGTATATCTAGGAGGGAGTGTCCTCTGTCCGAGGGATTAGTGATCTAGTACTTATTAAACCAGCTCATTAACTAAAACGGCCTTAGTGACACCAAAACAGGGTTCAGAGATGATCCTATGAGCCAATAATAAAACATGATAGCCAGATTACAAATCAACAACTTTCACGATTTATCTCTCTCGGCAGGAGGGTGTGCCCTGTCACTGTGATGTCAATCTCTCTGAAGGTACGTCCCAAACGGTGCCCTATTCCATATGTAGTGTACTAGTTTTGTAGTGCACTACACAGGGAAGAGGGATAGAGTGCCATTTGGGAAGCAGACTGGCTTTACCCAATCCCTCTGGCAGAGGAAGCATTACTGGGTGGATTATACACCATCTGGTCTGGGGTCAGATCCATTTCAATTCAGTCGATTCTAGAAGTAAACCAAAATTCTGATTCCAATTTTCTTTTAAAAGTATTGAATTTCAGGTTATTGACTGAATTTTAATGGAATGAACTCCAAATACCGCTAGCTATCTCATGGTGTAGATATTCTCTGGTCTTCTCCAGTATTCCTTTATTTTATGCTGCTGGAACAATGACTCACTCTGTCTCTCTCTATGTCTTTCTCTCTCTTTCTCTATATCTCTATCGCGCTCTCTTTCTCTCTCTCTCTCTCTCTCTTTCTCTCTCTCTCACTCTTTCTCTTTCTCTGTCTCTCTCACTCTTTCCCTGTCTCTCTTTCTCCACCCCTCTCTCTATAGCAGTGGTCTAAAGTAGTTACAGTAAGTAAACATACTTTAAAGTACTAGTAGTTTTTTGGTGTATCTGTACTTTACTTTACCATTTATATGTTTGATTACCTTTACTTTTCCTTCAATACATTCCTAAAGAAAATAATATTTTTTTTATTTAAATTCACACATCCCTACTGCCTCTGATCTGGCAGACTCACTAAACACATGCTGCTTTGTTTGTAAATTATGTCAGAGTGTTGGAGTGTGCCTCTCGCTATCCGTAAATGTAAAAAAACATCACAATTTTGCCGTCTGGTTTGCTTAATACGATCAATTTGAAATGATTTATACTTTTACTTTTGATACTTAAGTATATTTAAAAGGAAATACTTTTATACTTTAACTCAAGTTGTATTTTATTGGGTCACTTTCACTTTTACTTTAGTAATTTTCTATTAAGGTATATTTACTTTTAATCAAGTATGAAAATTATGTACTTTTTCCACCACTGCTTTGTAGTACATACAGTAACTCTCCACACAAGATAACAGGATAGGACAGGATAACAGGATAAGACAGGATAACAGGATAAGAGGATAATAGAATAACAGGATAAGACAGGATAACAGGATAAGAGGATAATAGAATAACAGGATAAGACAGGATAACAGGATAAGACAAAATAACAGGATAAGACAGAATAACACGATAAGACAGAATAACAGGATAAGACAGGATAAGACAGGATACCAGGACAAGACAGAATAACAGGATAAGACAGAATAACAGGATAAGACAGAATAACAGGATAAGACAGGATACCAGGACAAGACAGAATAACAGGATACGCCAGAATAACAGGATAAGACAGAATAACAGGATAAGACAGAATAACAGGATAAGACAGGATAAGACAGGATAACAGGATAACAGGATAAGACAGGATGACAGGATAAGACAGGACAACAGGATAAGACAGGATAAGACAGAATAACAGGATAAGACAGGATAACATGATAAGACAGGATAAGACAGGATAACAGGATAACACTAGTATGAATGGAGCTGAGGAAATAGTGATTAAAAGAAAATGTGTGATACACAACAAGGTCTGGGGAATGAAGAATTATTCAGCCTTGTCCGAGCCAGAACGGACCATGTTTTATTTTATTCTGATAACAATGAGGAAGACAATATCTCTAAGGGTTTGACTCCATGTACACACACACACACACACACACACACACACACACACACACACACACACACACACACACACACACACACACACACACACACAAAGCCTTGGTGTGTGTGTGTGTGTGTGTGTGTGTGTGTGTGTGTGTGTGTGTGTGTGTGTGTGTGTGTGTGTGTGTGTGTGTGTGTGTGTGTGTGTGTGTGTGTGTGTGTGTGTGTGTGTGTATTTGTTAGGGAGATTCCACTCTGGGATGCATGCTGGCATTTTGGGGGGTTTAATCTTCTGTGTCTTTAATAATCCAGTGGTCTGAAGATGAAAGCCCTTTGATTACAGGAGGTCACAATGGGCTGTCTGCCTGTGTGTGCATAGCAGGTACCAGCACCGTGTCAGAATCAAAGGTGTACATACATCAGCTACATCAGCGACATCATCTACATCAGCAACATCATCTACATCAGCAACATCATCTACATCAGCTACAGTGGGGCAAAAAGTATTTAGTCAGCCACCGATTGTGCAAGTTCTCCCACTTAAAAAGATGAGAGAGGCCTGTAATTTTCATCATAGGTACACTTCAACTATGACAGACAAAATTAAAAATCCTACAATGTGATTTTCTGGATTTTTTTTCCTCATTTGGTCTGTCATGGTTGAAATGTACCTATGATGAAAATTACAGGCCTCTCTCATCTTTCTAAGTGGGAGAACTTGCACAATCGGTGGCTGACTAAATACGTTTTGCCCCGCTGTATATCATCTACATCTACATCAGCTAGAGCTACATCAGCTACATCATCTAGATCAGCTACATCTACATCAGCTACATCAGCTACATCATCTAGATCAGCTACATCTACATCAGCTACATCAGCTACATCATCTAGATCAGCTACATCTACATCTACATCTACATCAGCTACATCTACATCAGCTACAGCTACATAGCTACATCAGCTACATCATCTAGATCAGCTACATCTGCATCTACATCTACATCAGCTAGAGCTACATAGCTACATCAGCTACATCATCTAGATCAGCTACATCTGCATCTACATCTACATCAGCTAGAGCTACATCAGCTACATCAGCTACATCATCTAGATCAGCTACATCTACATCTACATCTACATCAGCTAGAGCTACATAGCTACATCAGCTACATCATCTAGATCAGCTACATCTACATCTACATCTACATCAGCTACATCTACATCAGCTAGAGCTACATAGCTACATCAGCTACATCATCTAGATCAGCTACATCTGCATCTACATCTACATCAGCTAGAGCTACATAGCTACATCAGCTACATCATCTAGATCAGCTACATCTGCATCTACATCTACATCAGCTAGAGCTACATCAGCTACATCAGCTACATCATCTAGATCAGCTACATCTACATCTACATCTACATCAGCTAGAGCTACATAGCTACATCAGCTACATCATCTAGATCAGCTACATCTACATCTACATCTACATCAGCTACATCATCTAGATCAGCTACATCTGCATCCGCTACATCTACATCAGCTACATCTACATCAGCTAAATCAGCTAAATCATCTACATAATCTACATCAGCTACAAAATTTACATTATCTACATCAGCTACATCTACAGTTGAAGTCTGAAGTTTACATACACTTAGATTGGAGTAATTAAAACTCGTTTTTCAAGCTCTCCACAAATTTCTTGTTAACAAATTATAGTTTTGGCAAGTCGGTTAGGACATATATTGTGTTCATGACACAAGTCATTTATCCAACAATTGTTTACAGACAGATTTATTCACTTATAATTCACTGTATCACAATTCCAGTGGATCAGAAGTTTACATACACTAAGTTGCCTGTGCCTTTAAACAGCTTAGAAAATTCCAGAAAATTATGTCATGGCTTCAGAAGCTTCTGATAGGCTAATTTACATTCTTTGAGTCAATTGGAGGTGTGCCTGTGGATGTATTTCAAGGCCTACCATCAACCTCAGTGCCTCTTTGCTTGACATCATGGGATAATCAAAAGAAATCAGCCAAGACCTCAGAAAAGAAAATGTAGACCTCCACAAGTCTGGTTCATCCTTGGGAGCAATTTCCAAACGCCTGAAGGTACCACATTCATCTGTACAAACAATAGTACGCAAGTATAAAACCATGGGACGCACAGCCGTCATACCGCTCAGGAAGGAGACGCTTTCTGTCTCCTAGAGATGAACATACTTTGGTGCGAAAAGTGCAAATCAATCCCAGAACAACAGCAAAGGACCTTGTGAAGATGCTGGAGGAAACAGGTACCAAGTCTATATATCCACAGTAAAACGAGTCCTATATCGACATAACCTAAAAGGCCGTTCTGCAAGGAAGAAGCCACTGCTCCAAACCGCCATAAAAAGCCAGACTACGGTTTGCTACTTCACATTGGGGACAAAGATCGTACTTTTTGGAGAAATGTCTTCTGGTCTGATGAAACAAAAATATATCTGTTTGGCCATTATGACCATCATTATGTTTGGAGGAGAAAGGGGGAGGCTTGCAAGCCGAAGAACACCATTCCAACCGTGAAGCCCAGGGGTGGCAGCATCATGTTGTGGGGGTGCTTTGCTGCAGGAGGGACTGGTGCACTTCACAAAATAGATTGCATCATGAGGTAGGAAAATTATGTGGATATATTGAAGCAACATCTCAAGACATCAGTCAGGATCTTAAAGCTTGGCCGCAAATGGGTCTTCCAAATGGACAATGACCCCAAGCATACTTTCAAAGATATGTCAAAATGACAACAAAGTCAAGGTATTGGAGTGGCAATCACAAAGCCCTGACCTCAAAATTTGTGGGCAGAACTGAAACAGCGTGTGCGAGCAAGGAGGCCTACAAACCTGACTCAGTTACACCAGCTCTGTCAGGAGGAATGGGCCAAAATTCACCCAACTTATTGTGGGAAGCTTGTGGAAGGCTACATGAAACGTTGACCCAAGTTAAACAATTTAAAGGCAATGCTACCAAATACTAATTGTGTAACGCACTTCTATGCGCAGTGGGTGCGGAGTCAGGCGCTCGAAGCAGAGGGTAAAGGACAATGTTTTATTCCGGCACAGGAAAATGGTCACCCCAAAATACCAGGCGCAATAACAAGACCGGCCCAAAACCAGGACACAACCAGTTCGAGAGAAAAACAAGAAAAACGCACAACCACAAACATGTAAAATAACCCCACACAAAGAGCAGGCGGGCATTACCGGCTTAAATAGCCCAACTAAAACCTAAACAAGAAACAGGTGTAACCAATAAGACAAAACCATCAGAAAAGGGAAAAGGGATCAGTAGCAGCTAGTAGACCGGTGACAACGACCGCCGAGCGCCGCCCGAACAGGAAGAGGAGCCACCTTCGGGGGGAGTCGTGACAAATGGAGTGTATGTAAACTGCTGACCCACTGGGAATGTGATGAAAGAAATAACATCTGAAATAAATCATTTTCTCTACTATTATTCTGACATTTCACATTCTTATAATAAAGTGGTGATCCTAACTGACCGAAGACAGGGAATTTTTACTAGGATAAATGTGAAAAACTGAGTTTAAATGTATTTGGCTAAGGTGTATGTAAACTTCAGACTTTAACTGTACATCAGCTACATCAGATACATCATCTACATCTACTACATCATCTACATCAGCTACATAATCTACATAATCAACATCAACTACGTCAGCTACATCTACATCATCTACATCAGCTACATCTACATCAGCTACATCTACATCATCATCAGCTACATCATCTACATAATCTACATCATCGACATCAACTATATCAACTACATCCGCTACATCTACATCTACATCAGCTACATCAGCAACATCATCTACATCATTGACATCAACTACATCTACATCATCTACATCAACCACATCTACATCAGCTACATCAGCTACATCTACATCATCATCAGCTAAATCATCTACATCATCTACAGCTACATCAGCTAAATCATAATCAGCTGCATCAGCTACATCTACATCAGCTAAGTCATCTACATCATCATCAGCTACATCATCTACATCAGCTACATTAGCTACATCAGCTGCATCATCTACATCATCTACATCAGCTACATCAGCTACATCATCTACATCACCATCAGCATCATCTACATCAGCTACATCTACATCAGCTACAGCTTCATCAGCTACATTATCTACATCAGCTACATCATCATCATCTACATAATCTACCTTATCTACCTCATCATCAGCTACATCATCTACATCATTATCAGCTACATCATCATCAACTACGTCTTCTATATCATCATCAGCTACATCATCTACATCAGCTACATCATCTACCTTAGCTACATCATCATCAGCTACATCATCTACATCACTTTCAGCTACATCATCTACCTTAGCTACATCATCATCAGCTACATCATCTACATCATCATCAGCTACAACATCTACCTTCACTACATCATCATCAGCTACCATACTACATCATCAGCTACATCATCATCAGCTACATCAGCTACATCATCTACCTTAACTACATCATCATCAGCTACCTCACTACATCATCATCAGCTACATCATCTACCTTAACTACATCATCATCAGCTACATCATCATCATCAACATCATCTACCTTAACTACATCATCATCAGCTACCTCACTACATCATCATCAGCTACATCATCTACCTTTGCTACATCATCATCAGCTACATCATCTACATCATTATCAACTACATCATCATCAACTACGTCTTCTACATCATCATCAGCTACATCATCTACATCAGCTACATCATCTACCTTAGTTACATCATCATCAGCTACATCATCTACATCATTATCAGCTACATCATCTACCTTAGCTACATCATCATCCGCTACATCATCTACATCAGCATCAGCTACATCATCTACCTTCACTACATCATCATCAGCTACCTCTCTACATCATCATCAGCTGCATCATCTACATCATTATCAGCTACATCATCTACCTTAACTACATCATTATCAGCTACCTCACTACATCATCATCAGCTACATCATCTACATCATTATCAGCTACATCATCTACCTTAGCTACATCATCATCAGCTACATCATCTACATCATCATCAGCTACATCATCTACATCATCAGCTACATCATCTGCATCATTATCAGCTACCTCACTACATCATCATCAGCTACATCATCTACATCATTATCAGCTACATCATCTACCTTAACTACATCATCATCAGCTACCTCACTACATCATCATCAGCTACCTCACTACATCATCATCAGCTACCTCACTACATCATCATCAGCTACATCATCTACATCATTATCAGCTACATCATCTACCTTAACTACATCATCATCAGCTACATCAGCTACATCATCATCAGCTACATCAGCTACATCATCTACCTTCACTACATCATCATCAGCTACATCATCATCAACTATGTCTTCTACATCATCATCATCTACATCATCTACATCAGCTACATCATCTACCTTAGCTACATCATCTACATCATTATCAGCTACATCATCTACCTTAGCTACATCATCATCAGCTACATCATCTACATCAGCATCAGCTACATCATCTACATCATCTACATCATTATCAGCTACATCATCTACATCAGCATCAGCTACATCATCTACATCATTATCAGCTACATCATCTACCTTAACTACATCATCATCAGCTACATCATCTACATCAGCATCAGCTACATCATCTACATCCTTATCAGCTACATCATCTACCTTCACTACATCATCATCAGCTACATCGTCTACATCCTTATCAGCTACATCATCTACCTTCACTACATCATCATCAGCTACATCATCTACATCATCTACATCAGCATCAGCTACATCATCTACATCATCATCAGCTACATCATCTACATCATTATCAGCTACATCATCTACCTTAACTACATCATCATCAGCTACATCATCTACATCAGCATCAGCTACATCATCTACATCCTTATCAGCTACATCATCTACCTTCACTACATCATCATCAGCTACATCAGTTACATCATCTACCTTCACTACATCATCATCAGCTACATCAGCTACATCATCTACATGCAAAGATGGAAAAAGCCATGGGTGTCACTGTCATCTGCTCTTAAATTATGTGTTTGTTTACAGTATTTGTCTATTTACAGTCTGTATTAGTTGACATTATGTGTTTGTTGACAGTCTGTGTTTATTTACATTATACATTTGTTTACAGTCTGTGTTGTTTACAGTATGTGTATGTTTACAGTATGTGTATGTTTACAGTCTGTGCTTGTTTACAGTCTGTGTATGTTTACAGTCTGTGCTTGTTTACAGTCTGTGCTTGTTTACAGTCTGTGCTTGTTTACAGTCTGTGATTAAAAAGACAGTCAAGCCTTTTCCTGTGGCCCCACAGAAGCACTGTGTCTAAGTGTCAAACAGGGAGAGAGAGAAAGAAGGGGGGGAAGAGAGAGATGTACGGGGAGGGAGTGAGGCAGAGAGGAGAGGGGCTCCTACTGGCTCCTTGTAGGCACAGTGTAGTGTAGTGTTGGTGCTGGCTGAAGGGTAGAGATTGAGAGCAGCAGAGGGGAGGGGAGGGCGTATGTCAGCTGGATCAGCAAGAGAGAGCAGCTAGAGAAGGAGGGGAGGGGAGGCCGTATGTCAGCTGGATCAGCAAGTGAGAGCAGCTAGCGAAGGAGGGGAGGGGAGGGGAGGGCGTATGTCAGCTGGATCAGCAAGTGAGAGCAGCTAGAGAGGGAGCCACAGCACAGTGAAAGAGTGTGTGTGTATGAGCCTGCCTGCCTGCCTGCCTGCCTGCCTGCCTGCCTGCCTTCCTGCTTGCTTGCCTGACTGACTTTGTGTGTGTGTGTGAGAGAGAGAGAGAGAGAGGGAGAGGGAGAGTCAGGGAGCTTGTGGATACTACTCCACCAGACTGCATGTCTCTGGCATCACTAGGGGAGCAGTCCACACATTACAGAGGTAAGACACACATTGCCACCATATTCTAACCATGTATTGTTGGCTTTCCCTTTGTTTGGTTGTAAGAAAAAGGATTGTTAGGGAGTGTCTGCTTCACAGGGGCGGTGGGTCTGTTGATTTACAGTCAGTGGTTGTGTCAGTGCTGCAGGGGAGAAAAAGGTCTGTTCTGTTCCCGTCTTCCCTTCAGCTGGTCTCTACATCATGTAATCCCCCTGTCTCTCTCCCTCTCTCTCTCCCTCTTTCCCTCTCTCTCTCTCTCTTTCCCTTTCGCTCGCGCTCTCCCTCTTTTCCTCTTTCCCTCTCTCTCTCTCTCTCTCTCTCTCTCCCTCTTTCCCTTTCGCTCGCGCTCTCCCTCTTTTCCTCTTTCCCTCCCTCTCTCTATCCCTCTCTCTCTCTCTCTCCCTCTTTCCCTTTCGCTCGCGCTCTCCCTCTTTCCCTCTTTCCCTCCCTCTCTCTATCCCTCTCACTCCCTCTTTCCCTCTCTCTCTTTTTCTCTCTCTCCCTCTTTCCCTCTCTCTCTCCGTCTTTCCCTCCCTCTCTCTATCCCTCTCACTCCCCCTTTCCCTCTCTCTCTTTCTCTCTATCCCTCTCACTCCCTCTTTCCCTCTCTCTCTCCCTCCATCTCCCTTTTTCTCTCTCTGAGGTGGGTTTTGCATTTACTGCCTTTGGATTTCTGATCTCTGTGTGTATGTGAGAGAGCGAGGGATTGAGAGAATGGAATGTTTTCATTTCACATTGGACAGGTCTGTTATATGGAGAGGGATAAATTAGGAGCATCTGTTTAGGGAACATTTGCATGAGTGGGGGAAGAGAGAGTGAGACGGGGAGAGAGAAGGAGGTTAGGGGGAAGGGAGAGGACTGGAGGATAGATGCTGCTGGAGACAGGGGGGGGGGGGGCTGAGAATGGATTAGGAATCCCTCAACCCTCCCTTGGGTTCTCTGGTCGTTCCTATTCAGAAGGCAGTCACTGTTCGGTACTATTGTAAAATATCAGCTGACCACAGGCTGAGCTGTCTTCTCAGTGAAGCAGCAGGGTTAGTGTTGGCCATGTTGGATACATTCTCTTCTCTCTGGGAAAGGCTATATTTGGGAACACACACTGATACAAGCAGACATTCAAGCGCACGGCCAGATTCACATTCAGATTTACAGACGCACACAAACACACACACACACACCTTCACACTGTCACACCCAGTCAGCCATGTTAGGTGTGCATGTATTACTATCTCCTACTGTATTTCACTGTGTGGTAAGAAGGACCATGTTCTCACGTTGTTATTTTCTCAGGCGTTAGCCCTGATTACATTACACTGAAATGGTTTAACCGCTGAAATAGATGAGTGTTTTCTGCCAGGGTATTATAAAGGCACATAACAAGTCCAGCATCATAATTATGCAACTGCTCCGTTACAGGCTGCTCAGCTCTCGTGACACAGAACAGAACAGAGATGTCGGAGAAGGGAAGTGTGCATATGTTTGTAGATATGTATGTGTGTGTGTGTGTATGTGTGTGTGTGTGTGTGTGTGTGTGTGTGTGTGTGTGTGTGTGTGTGTGTGTGTGTGTGTGTGTGTGTGTGTGTGTGTGTGAGTGCGTGCGTGTGTGTGTGCGCGTGTGTGTGCGTGCGTGCGTGCGTGTGTGTGTGCGCGTGCGTGTGTGTGTGTGCGTGTGTGTGTGCGCGCGCGCATGTGTGTGTGTGTGTGTGTGCGTGCGTGTGTGTGTGTGTGTAACAGACAGACAGACAGACAGACAGACAGACAGACAGACAGCGACAGAGTGTAAGAGAGAGGGAGACAAAAGACTTTAATAAAATGCTAATGATTTCCCAGTTAAAGACTTTTCCTCTCTGTCCACCGAAAACCCATTGTTGCTTTCCATTCCCAGCTGGACCCTGCTTTGGGGTGTGGCTCTCTCTAAAACCGAATTACGACTGAGTCAGTAGCCACACACACACACACACACACACACACACACACACACACACACACACTCTCTAAAACCCACTGACTGCTGAGTCACTGGCCTAGTTCTGGCTGGACTGGTAGAGATCAGGGTCATACATTATAGTTAGGGTTCTCATTATTGTGTCTGCCTCCCTGGTCAAAAGTAGTGTACTATATAGGGAATAGGGTGCCATTTTGGAACACATCCTGTGTAATTATTCCTGTAAGTAGAGAGTAATAACATTTTTTTAAACTTTCTCATTGTTTAACTGTAGCCACTTACACCGTAGTAGCTATGAGTCAAAAGTCAATGAGACTCCCTGATGGGGACGTTAGCTCATCACAGTGATGTACTGCATATGCACTCCATCCAAATGGCACTCTATTTCCTACACATGGGCCCTGGTCAAACGTTGTGCACTAAATAGGGTTTCATTTGAGACACGTCTGTGGTAAATGTGACACGTCATGTGACAGGTTGAGAGGAGGATATACGGTGCCTTAGGAAAGTATGCAGACCAAACTGTTACGTTACGGCCTTATTCTAAAATTGATTTCATTGTTTTTTTCCCTCATCGATCTATACACAATACCCCATAATGACAATTCCAAAACAGGTTTTTATAAAATGTTGCTAATTTAAAAATAAAAAAAAACTGAAATATCACATTTTCATAAGTATTCAGACCCTTTACTCAGTACTTTGTTAAAGCACCGTTGGCAGTGATTACAGCCGTGAGTCTTCTTGGGTATGATGCTAAAGCTTGGCACACCTGAATTTGGGGAGTTTCTCCCATTCTTCTCTGCAGATCCTCTCAGGCTCTGTCAGGTTGGATGGGGAGCGTTGCTGCACAACTATTTTCAGGTCTCTCCAGAGATGTTTGATCGGGTTCAAGTCCGGGCTCTGGCTGGGCCACTCAAGGCCAGTGGTGTAAAGTACTTAAGTAAAAATACTTTAAAGTACTACTTAAGTAGTTTTCCGATATCTGTACTTTACTTTCCTATTTATATTTTTGACAACTTTTACTTTTACTTTTAGTCTCCCAGTCCCTACCTCTGAAAAACATCCCCACAGCATGATGCTGCCACCACCATGCTTCACTGTAGGGATGGTGTCAGGTTTTCTCCAAATGTGACGCTTGGCATTCAGGCCAAATAGTTCAATCTTGGTTTCATCAGACCAGAGAATCTTGTTTCTCATGGTCTGAGAGTCTTTAGGTGACTTTTGACAAACTCCAAGCATGCTGTTATGTGTCTTTTACTGAGGAGTGGCTTCCATCTGGCCATTCTACCACAAAGGCCTGATTGGAGGAGTGCTGCAGAGATGGTTGTCCTTCTGGAAGGTTCTCACATCTCCACAGAGGAACTCTGGAGCTCTGTCAGAGTGACAATCAGGTTCTTGGTCACCTCCCTGTCCAAGCCCCTTCTCCCCCGATTCCTCAGTTTGGCCGGGCGGCCAGCTCTAGGAAGAGGCTTGGTGGTCACAAACTTCTTCCATTTAAGAATGATGGAGACCTCTTGGGACCTTCAATGCTGCAGATATTTTTTGGTACCCTTCCCCAGATCTGTGCCTCGACACAATCCTGTCTCGGAGCTCAACGGACAATTCCTATGACCTCATGGCTTGGTTTTTGTAGAAAAATATCAACGATGATCGATGGAAACAGGATGCATGTGAGCTCAATTTCGAGTCTGATAGCAAAGGGTCTGAATACTTATGTAAATAAGGTATTTCAGTTTTTTATTTCTAATAAATTAGCAACAACTTCTACAAACCTGTTTTCACATTGTCATTATGGAATATTGTGTGTAGATTGCTGAGAATTTTTTGGATATTCAATCCATTTTAGGATAAGGTCTTAACGTAACCAAATGTGGAAAAAGTAAAGGGGTCTGAATACTTTCTGAAGGCTCTGTTTACGACTGCCCTTTTATAACCTTAGAGGAGACTCAGCATTCCACTACTGAACTACTACAGTATGATGCACTTGTGTATCTTTCTATGCTGGTCAAAGATCATGTTTAAAATGAAGGCTATGACCTAACGCTTCAGCGTTTTTAAAAGGTTTGTTCTATTGAACATTCCGTAACAATTAAGCTATTTTAATTATATGAACAGTGCATTGGTCTTCCATGTTTAAAAAAAAAAAATGTTATGACCAATTAACCCCCTTACCTAAAAGCACCTTCTACCTACTAAGATCTACTATCGTATCCTAGCAACGCTTTCCTTCCTTCTTTTCTCTTCAAGGTAACAAACAACCAAAGGTACTGTATATGCTTTGCAGTCTTTCTGTCAAATGTTTGTACTAGCTCATGATTCCCTCTGGGTAGTGTATCCATATCTATCTAGACAGCATGCTTAGGTTATGTTTAGGTTATAAACTGTCCTGCAGACTCTAAACAAGTCCGGATGTTTGTAATACTGTCTGTGTCCCAAAATGGCACCCTGTTCCATATTTAGTGCACTAATTTTGACCAGGGCCCACAGCAACCTGTGCCATTAGGGACTCAGACGTGACCGTTAACCATCTAGCGGAGGGAGTCAGGAAGTGTTATTGGTGGCTGAGGAAGCTGTGTTTGTTCCTACTCACCCAGAGCAACGTAGCATAACACTACATTCCCCTCACTGCTGACCAGTCCAACGCTGGTGTGTGTGTGTGTGTGTGTGTGTGTGTGTGTGTGTGTGTGTGTGTGTGTGTGTGTGTGTGTGTGTGTGACGCGTGCGTGCGTGTGTGTGTGTGTGTGAAAGTGTGTGTAGCAGATGCTATCTGGAACTCACTGCAGTCACTAAACATTGTTCAGGAATGAGTTTGAATACCATTATGTACAGTTGATGGCTACACTAAAGGTATGTGATCCTTATAGATGAAAGGAGAGAATTAGACCATATAACCAGGCAGTATCATCGACACGTCCCAAATGACCCCCTTCTTCCCCATAATGCTCTGGTCAAAAGTAGGGCACTAAGGAATAGGGGGAAGGGCTCTGGTCAAAAGTAGGGCACTAAGGAATAGGGGGAAGGGCTCTGGTCAAAGTAATGCACTATGTAGGGAATAGGGGGAGGGGCTCTGGTCAAAGTAGTTCACTATGTAGAGAATAGGGGGAGGGGCTCTGGTCAAAAGTAGTGCACTATGTAGAGAATAGGGGGAGGATCTCTGGTCAAAAGTAGTGCACTATGTAGGGAATAGGGGGAGGGTCTCTGGTCAAAAGTAGTGCACTATGTAGGGAATAGGGGGAGGGGCTCTGGTCAAAAGTAGTGCACTATGTAGGGAATAGGGGGAGGGGCTCTGGTCAAAGTAATGCACTATGTAGGGAATAGGGGGAGGGGCTCTGGTCAAAGTAGTTTACTATGTAGGGAATAGGGGGAGGGGCTCTGGTCAAAAGTAGTGCACTATGTAGGGAATAGGGGGAGGGGCTCTGGTCAAAAGTAGTGCACTATGTAGGGAATACGGTGCCATTTGGGATGCAAGCCAACTCTTTGGCCTGGCTTCCAGCGAAGGGTATGATGCCAAGTAAATGAGAACAGTTAGAGAAGTATTTCCTGTTTACATCCACATACACAGTGCCTGCCAGGTGAGCTGGATCAACCAATTCCCTGTACTCCCATCAGGAGAACACCTTCTAATGCCAGAACATCCAATCAACTTTTCTTATTATTTGTTTTTGTGTCTTTGGGATTTTTATATTACATGACATTTTATTTGAAAGATATTTCGACTTAATGGATCATCTCTGCAAAATTTCTAGCATGAACGTAAACTTTTTCACCATTCATTTATAGTCCATCAGTCAAGAGCCCAAGGGATGCATCTACATACTACTGTACATTATTACTTCCTTTAAGGTAGGGTCAATTGGTATAGAATTACATCTAGATTCTTCACGTAGTCTGTACACTGAGTTTACCAAACATTAGGAACACCTTTCTAATGCTGAGTCGAGGAGATGGACTCTACAAGGTGTCGAAAGCGTTCCACAGGGATGCTGGCCCATGTTGACTCCAATGCTTCCCACAGTTGTGTCAAGTTGGGTGGAGCATTCTTGATACACACAGGAAACTGTTGAGCGTGAAAAAAACAGCAGCGTTGCAGTTCTTGACACAAACCGGTACACCTGGCACCTACTACCATACCCTGTTCAAAGACACCTGCTGCCCCACCCTGTTTAAAGACACCTGCTGCCCCACCCCGTTCAAAGACACCTGCTGCCCCACTCTGTTCAAAGGCACCTACTACCATACCCTGATCAAAGACACCTGCTGCCCCACCCCGTTCAAAGACACCTGCTGCCCCACTCTGTTCAAAGGCACCTACTACCATATCCTGATCAAAGACACCTGCTGCCCCACCCTGTTCAAAGACACCTGCTGCCCCACTCTGTTCAAAGGCACCTACTACCATACCCTGATCAAAGACACCAGCTGCCCCACCCTGTTCAAAGACACCTGCTGCCCCACCCTGTTCAAAGGCACTTACATATTTTGTCTTGCCCCTTTCACCCTCTGAATGGCCCACATACACAATCCATGTCTCAAGGCTTAAAAATCCTTCTTTCACCTGTATCCTCCCCTTCATCTACACTGATTGAAGTGGATTTAACAGGTGTCATCAATAATCATCAATTCACCTGATCAGTCTTCGTCGTGGAAAGAGCAGGTGGTGTTAATGTTTTGTACACTCAGTGTATAGGCCAGCTGTAAGGCCACATGCACCCATTCACCCGCAGCCCTGTCCAGCTAGCTGTATCGCTACCCTCCATGGTCACTATTTCTCTCTCTAGCACCTGATCTAGAATCAGTCCTCTGTATCGCTACCCTCTTTGGTCACTATTTCTCTCTCTAGAACCTGATCTAGAATCAGTCCTCTATATCGCTACCCTCTTTGGTCACTATTTCTCTATCTAGAACCTGATCTAGAATCAGTCCTCTATATCGCTACCCTCCATGGTCACTATTTCTCTCTCTCTCTAGCACCTGATCTAGAATCAGTCCTATGTATCGCTAAACTCCATGGTCACGATTTCTCTCTCTAGCACCTGATCTAGAATCAGTCCTCTGTATCTCTACCCTCCATGGTCTCGCTCTCTCTCTCTCTCGCACCTGATCTAGAATAAGTCCTCTGTCTCTCTGTCGCTCCACCATTACAATCCTATCCGTAAGACAGGCCCTAGACCAGTTGATGATAACAATAGCCTAAAATAGCCTAAAATAACCACAGACATAAGGCAATGGCCTGGAGAAAGGACCTTGCCTGCTGTCTCCTCGCATCCCATGGGAGGCATCATTTCCTGGGCCACTGCCCTCACCCCTCCCCTAAACCTTGGAGCCCCAGGTTCTACCTCCTCCGCCTCGTCATGTAGAGCAGAACCAGGCTGGGCAGGACAGTGCCCGCTGAGGCCAGGGGAGGGCACAGATGTCTGGGGTAATCTAATAGTTGTGGGTTGTGGTCGTCTGACTGTGATGGGGACACTATAGGACAGCATCTCTTTGTGCATCGACGTTCATATCGAGCATCATAGAAACAAAGATTGTGTCTCAAATGGAACCTTATAGTTGGTTGCAACTCCTTTGGTTGCATTCAAAATAACACCTTATTCCCTACATAGTGCACAACCCCTATGGGCCCTGGTCAAAAGTAGTGCACTATGTAGGGGATAGGGTGTTATTTGGATTGCAGCCTAAGGAGTTCTAAATAATCTAAAAATAGTCTGGAATCCTAACGGAAGGAAGGAAGTGAAGAGACAAGAGAGGTGTGTCCTCTCGTTACTTGACTCTTTTAGAACACACCCATATCAACATCGATCACAACTCTGTCCCATGAGTGTACAAAACAGGGAAAAATCTGAAATGTGATGTCTGGGACGGATACAGTACAGTAGGAAGGCCTGCAGGCCAACCACTACAGACTGTATAGAGAACTACACTAGTGGAGGTAGCAGAATGAATCATGTTGTCATTAATCTGCTTGCTAAGCTTCTGACTTATAGTTATTATTCTGAAGAAAGCACACCATTTTTCTGAAGGGAAAATTCTAGTTTCTACTTGTTTTTACTCTTTGTGCATGTCGTCATCATTGTTGAGTCATGCTCCCAGGCAGAGCAGAGTAGTAGGATTTGGACTGAGATTAATATACAAGGGGCATCATGACAAGTGATCCAATTCCATCCTCCCCTCCCCTGTGTCCCAACTCCTCCCTTCCCCTCCCCTCCCTCCCTCTCTTTCTTCCCCTCTCCTTCCCTCCCCTCCTCTCCTCTCTTCCCCGTCTCCTATCCTCCCCTCTCCTCTCATCTCGGTCCGCTCCTCCCCTGTGTCCCAGGCCTTCTGCTTCCTCTCTCCCCCTCCAACACAGACAGGTGTTTATGGATGATTCAAAAAGCACCCAGCATGCTTCATCCTTCATCCTGCTTCCTCTCTCCCCCTCCAACACAGACAGGTGTTTATGGATGATTCAAAAAGCACCCAGCACGCTTCATCCTTCATCCTGCTTCATCCCTCCCACAGCATTAACTAATCAATGATTAATCTCTCTCTCTATCTGTCTCGCCATGCCCTTTGTAGGATCTAGTCCTGTAGGTTTAATGAATCACCCTTTAAGTCAGTGACATCCAGAGTCAAACACCAGCCATGATCACATCTGTGGATGGCCTCGTCACTCACACACACTCACACACACACACACACAGTCCCCCACCCCTGCCCCATGCTGCGATGCCCAGGGTGTGAAATCAGAGCGTGGTAATTAAAAATCTGTCCCTCGCTGTGTGTGTGTGTTTGTCCCTCACAGAGCCATCTGGAACTCTGTGGATGAAATATTAAATTAGGAGGGTCAGCTGGTGGAGGTGGGGGGGGGTGGTGGTAGGAATCATAGGAAAATGGTAGGAAAAATGGGTGGTAAGAAACCTGTGAAACTCTATCAATATCACATCAAAATGGATTAAAACCATTTACGTGTGATGGAAAATATTTTCTAATGTTATATACATCTGAAATAAAGTCATATTCTGTCTGAAAAAAGCCAAATTGATCAAATTGACCAATTCACACAATTGCATTTTTGCAATAACAAAACATATTTCTGTGTTTTTTTCTATGTATGGATAATATCTAACTTACTTTAAGTAATATTGGGTTTTCCTATCTGGGTTCTTTAGAAGAGATCGTATCTTACTTCTTTACCTTGAAATGAATGGTCGTCAATGGCAGTGTTCTGACCGCATATTAAAAAAAAAAAATATATATATATATATATATATACAGTACAGTGCATTTTTCCACATTTTGTTAGGTTACAGCCTTATTCTAAAATGGATTAAATCATTTTTCCCTCATCAATATACACACATATATCCCATAATGACAAAGCAAAAACAGTTATTTTTACATTTTTGCACATTTATAAAACGTAACTATCACATTTACAGATGTATTCAGACCCTTTACTTTGTTGAAGCAGCCTCGAGTCTTTTTAGGAATGATGCTACAAGCTTGGCATACCTGTAATTGGGGAGTTTCTCCAATTCTTCTTCGCAGATCCTCAAGCTCTGTCAGGACTCTCCAGAGATGTTTGATCGGGTTCAAGTCCGGGCTCTGGCTGGGCCACTCAAGGACATTCAGAGACTTGTCCCGAAGCCACTCCTGTCTTTACTATGGATTAAGTGATATATGACATGCTATTTTATCAAATCAATTCTCTGTAATTAATATTACCTGATTAAACTAATCGTGTAAATGTAAATAACGAGGAAGTCGGGGCACCACGGAATAATGTTTATAGAGCTGTTGTCTTCCGAATAAAGTCTTAAAGACCTTGTCATATTTTATATCAATAGCAGCCTATTACTAATCGTCACCTTATTCAGTCTCATCTGAACATCGGAAAATGATTGGTTATCTTCATGAACCCTGGCTAACAAGTTGGAACAGCAATACCAAATTTGGTTTAATTATTTATTTACTAAATACCGAAATAATCACACAGAATTGCATATACACAGGATGGATCATAAATTGATTACTAATTATGTCATACAAGAAAACATCCCTAGCCGATGAAACCGATATGACGGCTGGTTACACAAAGAAAGGGGGTTGGGTTTGAATGAAAGTGCGGGAAGACTGAGGAACAAAAGGATTAGGTCTCTATCGGACCTTATGAAGCTATGCTATCGTAAATACAGAATCATATGCATTCTAAATAACTGCCCATTCGGAAAAGGAAAATGCAAGAAATATATTTACTCTGAGCAACGCTTCGATAGATTGGTCGAAGATTGAGGCTGGGTTGCCCAGCAGAGATCTCCATTGTCCTTTGAAGAATATTTCTGGGCAGATACATTGTAGTCTGTTGTCTTGTGGTAGAAGAGTTATGTTGTAGTACCGTCGTCTTGTAGTAGAACGGATACGTTGTAGTACCCTGTCGTTCTGAAGTGATTGTTCATCCTTTTCTAGGCCACACACATTTACAGCTGCTGCTGATAACTCGACGTCTAGGATGTATCACTTTTTTTATTGAATAAAAGTGATGCTGCCACCACCATGCTTCACCGTAGGGATGGTGCCAGGTTTCCTCCAGACATGACGCTTGGCATTCAGGCCAAAGACTTCAATCTTGGTTTCTTCAGACCAGGTGACCATCGGGTTCTTGGTCACCTCCCTGACCAAGGCAAACTCCAAGCACGCTGTTATGTGTCTTTTATTGAGGAGTGGCTTCCATCTGGCCACTCTACCACAAAGGCCTGATTGGTGGAGTGCTGCAGAGATGGTTGTCCTTCTGGAAGGTTCTCCCATCTCCACAGAGGAACTCTGGAGCTCAGGTTCTTGGTCACCTCCCTGACCAAGGCCCTTCTCCCCCAATTGTTCAGTTTGGCCGGACGGCCAGCTCTAGGAAGAGTCGTGGTGGATCCAAACTTCTTCCATTAAAGAATGATGGAGGCCACTGTGTTTTTGGGGACCTTCAATGCTGCAGAAATGTTTCGGTACCCTTCCCCAGAGCTGTGCCTCGACACAATCCTGTCTCGGGGCTCTACGGACAATTCTTTCGACCTCATGATTGGTTTTTGCTCTGACATGCACTGTCAACTGTGGGACCTTTTATAGACAGGTGTGTGCCTTTCCAAATCATGACCAATCAATTGAATTTACCACAGGTGGACTCCAATCAAGTTGTAGAAACATCTCAAGGATGATCAATGGAAACAGGATGCACCTGAGCTCAATTTTGAGTTTCATAGCAAAGGGTCTGAATACTTATGTAAATAAGGTATTTCTGTTTTTTATTTGTAATAAGTCCTCAAATGCTTTGTCATTTAAATATTTGTTTACCTCTTATTTAACTAGGCAAGTCAGTTAAGAACAAATTCTTATTTACAATGATGACCTACACTGGCCAAACGTGTGCGCTATGGGACTCCCAATCACAGCCCGTTGTGATACAGCCCAGATTTTAACCAGGGTGTCTGTATTGATGTTCCTAGCACTGAAATGCAGTGCCTTAGACCACTGCACCACTGGGGAGACCCCCAAATTATGGGGTATTGTGTGTAGATTGATGAGGGAAAAAACAAATTGAATCCATTTTAGAATAAGAATGTAATGTAACAAAATGTGTAAAAAGGGAAACGGTCTGATACTTTCCGAACGAACTGTACGCTTGTGTAGGGGACAACTGTGATGTCAGACGAGTGGACAGGTGGACAGGTGTCTAATGTTTCAGAGGCTACTGATCCCACAATAATTATACTGACACACAACACAGACTACTAAAGGATACATCTGGGTCTGAAGAGAGGCACCTATGTAGTGAGTGCCATGATGTTTTTGTTTAGGACCGGTACAGAATGCAATTTAGGAAACCTTGTATTATTGCAACAGTGGGTGGATGCTAAATTACACATTTTGTTAACATTTATATTCTATGACATTTCAGATTGACATATTATCATATTATCATATCAAGAAGTAGTTAGGATGTCGTGAACTACTTTTTCAAAGTAACTTTAGTTCAGTAAACTATACATTTCTTAAGCCTAGCTTTAGTGTAGCTTAACTTCCTCCAGTGTGAAGTAATTGGTAGCTTGGAGGGGGACATGATGGTGTGTCTAAGCACAGCTGGGGTCCTCTCTCTCCCGCTCGCTCTCCCTCGCACTTTCTCTCCCTCTCACTTTCTCTCGCTCTCTCTCTCTCGTCTCTCTTTCTCTTTCTCTGTCTCACTTTCTTTTTCTCTCTCTTCCTCTCTCTCGCCCTCTCTCTCACTCTCTCTCTTTCTGTCTCTCACTTTCTCTCTTTCTCTCTCTCCTTCTCTGTCTCTCTCTCTCCTTTTCTGTCTCTCTCTCTCACTATTCAGTGTACAATATAAGCACAAGTCCTCAAAGAGTGTGCAGACAGTGTTGATATCATACTGCTGTCACCCAATGAAACAGTATTGTGACCTGTTTCGACATCTCACATGAGTATTGACCATTATGATATTGTGGCCCCATTATGGAAAAATCAGTTTCTTTTAGAGTTGTTCAGAGCTTTGTCAATGATGCTGTTGTAGTGTCTGCCCTATTTGAACAAGTGGGGCAATTTAAATTACATTCTCATGTTCATTTGGAAGACCAAGTCTGGATTTCAATCCAAGGCACGTTGTAGAGAACAGCATTGGTCTGTCAACAATGCACCTTTTAAAAGCAATGGTTCCGATGTTCACAAACAGCACATTCACAGTAAATATTTAAAATACCTAAATCATTATTAACCATCCAACATATAACGAGGCCCCTGGGGGCCTCACCCTCACAATGCTGGTCTTCCTGACACCCATCAGAGGCCAATGTGTAGAAGGACAGGCATATGACCTCCACAGAGGGGACCCAGGTTATAACAGATTATAAGTATGGAAGATTTATCCAGGTCTGTCTTGAAAAATCTATTTTATATGTCAATAAGACTAAGCTGGTTAAATAAAAATGAATGATATAGTGTCCCAGCCGGGTTAAAGATTATAAAACAAATATGAAAACATCCAACGGACCTCTCTGTGTTATCTCTCTGTAATAATTATAATTATAGTATTCACTAATTCTAGTATAGTATTGAATAATACCCAATTATACTATTTAATTTATATATTCAGTAGGCTATTCTTATATTCAGTTCTAGTATTCAGTTCTGCTATTCAAGTATTTACTGTTCAAGGTGAACTGGTTTCATGGTAGAACTCAACTGCCCACCCACCCCATCAGTGTGACACATGCTGGAGTGGTCACTAGAGTGGTCCTGGAGTAGTCTCTAGAGTGGTCCTGGAGTGGTCCCTAGAGTGGTCCTGGAGTGGTCCTGGAATGGTCTCTAGAATGGTCCCTAGAGTGGTCCTGGAGTGGTCCCTAGAGTGGTCCTGGAGTAGTCTCTAGAGTGGTCCTGGAGTAGTCTCTAGAATGGTCCCTAGAGTGGTCCTGGAATGGTCTCTAGAGTGGCCCTGGAGTGGTCCCTAGAGTGGTCCTGGAGTAGTCTCTAGAATGGTCCCTAGAGTGGTCCTGGAGTGGTCCTGGAGTGGTCTCTAGAGTGGTCCTGGAGTAGTCTCTAGAGTGGTCCTGGAGTAGTCTCTAGAGTGGGCCTGGAGTGGTCCTGGAGTGGTCCCTAGAGTGGTCCTGGAGTAGTCTCTAGAGTGGTCCTGGAGTGGTCCCTAGAGTGGTCCTGGAGTAGTCTCTAGAGTGGTCCTGTAGTAGTCTCTAGAGTGGTCCTGGAGTGGTCCCTAGAGTGGTCCTGGAGTAGTCTCTAGAGTGGTCCTGGAGTAGTCTCTAGAGTGGTCCTGGAGTAGTCTCTAGAGTGGTCCTGGAGTGGTCTCTAGAGTGGTCCCTAGAGTGGTCTTGGAGTGGTCTCTAGAGTGGTCCCTAGAGTGGTCCTGGAGTGGTCACTAGAGTGGTCCTGGAGTGGTCTCTAGAGTGGTCCTGGAGTGGTCTCTAGAGTGGTCCCTAGAGTGGTCCTGGAATGGTCCCTAGAGTGGTCCTGGAGTGGTCCCTAGAGTGGTCCCGGAGTAGTCTCTGTTGGTACCTCCTTCTGTTGGTACCTCCTTCTGTTGGCACCTCCTTCTGTTGGCACCTCATTCTGCCCTTCTAGGTCAACTACCAGTCAACCTCTGTAGCCTGTTCTCCTTCACCGCTAGCAGGTACCAGACAAGGTCTATTAGGTGGTTGCTACTTTGTGTGTGTGTGTGTGTGTGTGTGTGTGTGTGTGTGTGTGTGTGTGTGTGTGTGTGTGTGTGTGTGTGTGTGTGTGAGAACAACCAGAGCAACCAGGGTTGCGTCTGAAATGGTACCCTGTTCCCTATGTAGTGCACTACTGTTGACCAGGGCCCAGGTCAAAATACGTGCACTACATAGGGAATAGGCTGCCATTTCTGAAACAGCCCATGTCCTGAGAGCCTTAGACTCAGTAAAAGCCTGTAGTTTACATTACACTGTTGATACAACTTAGCCTGTTTACAGTCACTATAAATCCACTATGGTAGCTGGTCCTTTGCCTCACGAAAATAAATTGCTTTATTTCAACTTCTCCAACTTATTGTGGGGACAATGCAGTTTTTTAATGGAGGAGACAGCGTGTCACATAGACAGTATGAGTTTTTTAATGGAGGAGACAGCACGTCACATAGACAGTATGAGTTTAATGGAGGAGACAGCACGTCACATAGACAGTATGAGTTTTTTAATGGAGGAGACAGCACGTCACATAGACAGTGTGAGTTTTTTAATGGAGGAGACAGCACGTCACATAGACAGTATGAGTTTAATGGAGGAGACAGCACGTCACATAGACAGTATGAGTTTAATGGAGGAGACAGCACGTCAAATAGACAGTATGAGTTTAATGGAGGAGACAGCACGTCACATAGACAGTATGAGTTTAATGGAGGAGACAGCACGTCACATAGACAGTATGAGTTTAATGGAGGAGACAGCACGTCACATAGACAGTATGAGTTTTTTAATGGAGAAGAAAGCCCGTCACATAGACAGTATGAGTTTAATGGAGGAGACAGCACGTCACATAGACAGTATGAGTTTAATGGAGGAGACAGCACGTCACATAGACAGTATGAGTTTAATGGAGGAGACAGCACGTCACATAGACAGTATGAGTTTAATGGAGGAGACAGCACATCACATAGACAGTATGAGTTTAATGGAGGAGACAGGGTGTAGTCAGGCTGTGACAGCAGTGAAAACTGACCGTGCTACAGGGCTGTCCCTTTTGAGGCATCCACATGGACAGGTGTGATGCTGTGACATGGACAGGTGTGATGCTGTGACATGGACCGGTGTGATGCTGTGACATGGACCGGTGGGGCGCTGTGACATGGACAGGTATGATGCTGTGACATGGACAGGTATGATGCTGTGACATGGACAGGTATGATGCTGTGACATGGACCGGTGGGGCGCTGTGACATGGACAGGTATGATGCTGTGACATGGACAGGTATGATGCTGTGACATGGACAGGTGTGATGCTGTGACATGGACAGGTGTGATGCTGTGACATGGACAGGTGAAGGCGCTGAGACATGGACAGGTGGGGCGCTGTGACATGGACCGGTGGGGCGCTGTGACATGGACAGGTGTGATGCTGTGACATGGACAGGTGGAGCGCTGTGACATGGACAGGTGGGGCGCTGTGACATGGACAGGTGTGCCACTGTGGGACATCAATATTGAAGGTCGAGTCAAGCGTCCTTCGAAACATGACCTGCCAAACCGCGCTTCTTAACACCCGCTCGCCAGCCGCACCAATGTGTCAGGAAACACCGTTCACCTGATGACCATGGTCAGCCTGCAGGCGCCCGGCCCGACACAAGAAGTCCTTAGAACGCGATGAGCCAAGTAAAGCGCCCCCGGCCAAACCCTCCCCTAACCCAGATGATGCTGGACCAATTGTGCACCACCCTATGGGACTCCCGATCACAGCCAGTTGTGATACAGCCAAGGATCGAACCTGGGTCTGTAGTGATGCCTCTAGCCCTGCCAAGCAGTGCCTTATTAGACCTCTGTGCCTCTCAAGAGGCCCAAATATACTTTATTTGAATAAATGTTTTGACTAACTGTTTTGCCATATATGAAGATGTTATTCAATACATTTCTATGGGCTAATAGGAGTAAGGCCAAATGCAATGTTTCATTAAATGTTGTACCTACAAGGGTGCTAGAATTCCAAATCAAATAGCTAAATGATCCTTGGTATGACCATCTTAAAACAATTCCATATGTTAGCTTAGTAGAAACCCAGCCCCGGCCCTTAGACTCTAGGCAGTCAGTGTTTTAGATGGTTGCAGTGAGTTTATCCTGTATTTTTATGGCCTCTGGTCAAAAGTAGTGCACTATGTATCATGCAAACATCTAGCAACCAAAAGGTTGAGTGTTTGAATCTCATCGTGGACAACTGTAGCAAATTAGCCACTTTTTAACTACATTTTCGCTACTTTGCAACTACTTAGCATGTTATCTAACCCTTAACCTAACCCTGACCTTAAACCTTTTAGCTAACCCTTCCCCTAACCTTAACCCTTTAACCTGATCCTAATACTAACCCATAACCCTAACACCTAGCCTAGCTAACATTAGCCAGCTAGCTGACTTTAGTGTTATCCACCTAGCTAACATTAGCCAGCTAGCTGACTTTAGTGTTATCCACCTAGCTAACATTAGCCACAACAAATTGGAATCCATAATATATCCTATGAATTGTAAATCGTAATATATCATTATACGAAATGGATGCACATCCACAACTATACAAAACTTTTCATACTAAATGGAGTGCCTCAGATTTACAGAGCATTCAAAAAGTATTCAGATCCCTTGACTTTTTCCACATTGTGTTGTTACAGCCTAATTCTACAATGGATTTGATTGTCTTTTTCCCAATCAATCTACACACAATGCCCCATATCTTAAACACTCACTCAGGGGTGCTTGTTTAGTCCCCTCCTATACTCCTTGTTCACCAACGACTGCGTGGCCAAGCACAACTCCAACACCATCATTAAGTTTGCTGACGACACAACAGTGGTAGGCCTGATCACCGACAACGATGAGACAGCCTATAGAGAGGAGGTCAGAGGCCAGGCAGTGTGGTGTCAGGACAACAACCTCTCCCTCAATGTGAGCAAGACAAAGGAGCTGATCGTGGACTACAGGAAAAGGAGGGCTGAACATGCCACCATTCACATTGACTGGGCTGTAGTGGAGTTTGGTCGTGGACTACAGGAAAAGGAGGGGCGAACAGGCCCCCATTCACATCGACTGGGCTGTAGTGGAGCGGGTCGAGAGTTAAGTTCCTTGGTGCCCACATCACCAACAAACTGTCATGGTCCAAACACACCAAGACAGTCGTAAAGAGGTCACAACAACACCTATTCCCCCTCAGGAGACTGGAAATATTTGGTATGTGTCCCCAGATTCTCAAAAGGTTCTACAGCTGCACAGCAAGCGGTACCGGAGTGTCAAGTCTAGGTCCAAAAGGCTCCTTAACAGCTTCTACCCCAAAGCCATAAGACTGCTGAATAATTAATCAAATGGCCAACCAGACTTTTTGCATTGACCCCCTCCCCCCCTTTCTTTTTACTCTGCTGAAACTGGCTGTTTATCATCTATGCATAGTCACTTTCCCATTACCTACACTTTCCCACTACCTAAATTAAATTGACTTACCTGTACCCCCGCACATTGACTTGGTACACCCTGTATGTAACCTCATACTTGTTATTTTATTGTTATTTTTAGTAGATTATTTACTTTATTTTATTTTGTAAATATTTTCTTAACTCTATTTCTTGAACTGTAAAGTCTACCTACACCTGTTGTATTCGGCGCAAGTGACAAATAAAATGTGATTTGATTTGAAATTCCAAGCAAAAACTGTTTTTTTAAAACATATTTGCAAATGTATGTATAATAACAAATTTAAATATAACATTTACATAATTATTCAGACCCTTTACTCGGTACTTTGTTGAAGCACCTTTGGCAGCGATTACAGCCTTGAGTCATTTTGGCATGACACAACATAACAACATAAGTTTGAAACACCTGTATTCGGGTAGTTTCTCACATTCTTCACTGCAGATCCTCTCAAGCCGTCAGGTTGGATGGGGAGCGTCGCTGCACAGCTATTTTCAGGTTTCTCCAGAGATGTTCGATCGGGTTCACTCAAGGACGTTCAGAGACTTGTCCCGAAGCCACTCCTGCGTTGTCTTGGCTGTGTGCTTAGGGTCTTTGTCCTGTTGGAAGGTGAACCTTCGCTTCAGTCTAAGGTCCTGAGCGCTCTGGAGCAGATTTTCATCAAGGATTTCCCTGTACTTTGCTCCGTTCATCTTTGTCTCGATCCTGACTATTTCTCCAGTCCCTGCTTCTGAAAAACATCCCCCACAGCATGATGCTGCCACCACCATTCTTCACTGTAGGGGTGGTGCAAGGTTTCCTCCAGGCGTGACACTTGGCATTCAGGCCAAAGAGTTCAATCTTGGTTTCATCAGACCAGAGAATCTGGTTTCTCATGGTCTGAGAGTCCTTTTGGCAAACTCCAAGAGGGCTGTCATGTGCCTTTTACTGATGAGTGGCTTCCGTCTGGCCACTCTACCATTAAGTCCTGATTGTTGGAGTGCTGCATAGATGGTTGTCCTTCTGGAAGGTTCTCCCATCTCCACAGAGGAACTCTGGAGCTCTGTCAGAGTGACCCTCGGGTTCTTGGTCACCTCCCTGACCAAGGCCCTTGCTCAGTTTGGCCGGGTGGCCAGCTCTAGGAAGAATCTTGGTAGTTCAAAATTCTTCCATTTAAGAATGATGGAGGCCACTGTTTTCTTGGGGACCTTCAAAGCTGCATAATTGTTTTGGTACCCTTCGCCAGATCTGAGGTTCTACACAATCCTGCCTCGGAGCTCTATGGACAATTCCTTTGACCTCATGGCTTGGTTTTTGCTCTGACATGCACTGTCAACTGTGAGACTTTTTATAGACAGGTGCGTGCCTTTCCAAATCATTTCCAATCAATTGAATTTACCACAGCTGGACTCCAATCAAGTTGTAGAAACATCTCAAGGATGATCAAAGGAAACAGAATGCACCTGAGCTCAATTTCGAGTCTGATAGCATAGGGTCTGAATAATGTAAATAAGGTATTTCAGTTTTTTTTAACACATTTGCAACAATTTATAAAAACCTGTTTTCACTTTGTCATTTTGGGGTATTGTGTGTATATTGATGAGGATTTTCTTTTATAAAATCCATTTTAGAATAAAGTTGAAACGTTATAAACAATGTGGAAAAAGGGAAGGAGTCTGAATACTTTCCGAATGCACTGTACATACAGAATGATAAGAAATGCCCTGAGACCAGGTTGCCACCCCAGACAGACAGACAAACAGACTAACCTTAAGCTTCAACCCTAAAACAACCTCTTCTCTTCCCTACAGACAGCCTATACCAGGCCTAGCTGAGAATCTCTATCATGGCGTCCAACAACACAGCAAGCATCGCCCAGGCCAGGAAACTGGTAGAGCAGCTGAAGATGGAGGCCAACATTGACAGGATAAAGGTGAGGGGGAATTAGGTCTATATCACTGGCCAAGAAGATAAAAAACCTAACAGATACACTATCGGTCAAAGGTTTTAGAACAGCTACTCATTCAAGGCTTTTTCTTTATTTGTACTATTTTATACATTGTAGAATAATAGTGAAGACGTCAAAACTATGAAATAACACATATGGAATCATGTAGTAACCAAAAAAGTGTTAAACAAATCAAAATATATTTTATATTTCAGATTCTTCAAAGTAGCTACCCTTTGCCTTGATAACAGCTTTGCACACTCTTGGCATTCTCTCAACCAGCTTCACCTGGAATGCTTTTCCAACAGTCTTGAATGAGTTCCCACATATGCTGAGCACTTGTTGGCTGCTTTTCCTTCACTCTGCGGTCTGACTCATCCCAAACCATCTCAATTTGTTTGAGGTCGGGAGATTGTGGAGGCCAGGTCAACTGATTTAGCACCATCACTATCCTTCTTGATAAAATAGCCCTTACACAGCCTGAAGGTGTGTTGTGTCATTGTCCTGTTGAAAAACAAATGATAGTCCCATTAAGCCCAAACCAGCTGGGATGGCGTATCGCTGCAGAATGGTGTGGTAGCCATGCTGGTTAAGTGTGCCTTGAATTCTAAATAAATCAGACAGTGTCACCAGTAAAGCACCCCCTCACCATAACACCTCCTCCTCCATGCTTTACAGTGGGAAATACACATGCGGAGATCATCCATTCACCCATACCGCATCTCACAAAGACATGGCGGTTGGAACCAAAAATGTTCAATTTGGACTCCAGACCGAAGGACATATTTCCACCAGTCTGATGTCCATTGCTCGTGTTTCTTGGCCTAAGCAAGTCTCTTTTTCTTATTGGTGTCCTTTAGTAGTGGTTTCTTTGCAGCAATTCAAACATGAAGGCCTGATTCTATTGTCAGTCCAAGATGGCGTAGCAGTCAGATGTGTTTTTGTCTTGTCTTGTCCCATATAAATAGTCGGTCTCATCGTTTCTTTTTTCTGATATATTTTAATCTCACTTTCCACCTACGATTTAAATATACTTTCCTGCAACCCGCCCCACCCAATGTGGTACGGATCTGCTATTTTTATACGTTATAACTGGAACCTCCATCAGAAGCTATCCAGCTAACTAGCTACTAGCCAGTAGTCACTGTTAACCACGGCTAGCCCCGGCCCGCTAGCTTTCTGAACACCGTGCCTCCCGCTCGCCTAGCATAGTAGCGACTACCAAACGGCTCCCGGACTCACCTATTGCTGCTCATTGGACCCTATAATCACTCGGCTACACATGCCTCTCTCTAATGTCAATATGCCTTGTCTTCTGCTGTTTCAGTTAATTATTATTTTATTTCTCCGTAGAGCCCCTAGTCCAGCTCAACATGCCTTAGATAGCTCTTTTGTCACACACCCCACACATGGGGAGAACTCACCTGGCTTAGCTATTGTCTCCAGATATGCAAGCTCTCTCATTGTCACTCAATGCCTAGGTTTACCCCCACTGGACTCACATCCTACCATATCCTTGTCTGTACATTATGCCCTGAATCTATTCTACCACACCCAGAAATCTTCCTCTTTTATTCTCTGTTACCAACGCACTAGACAACGAGTTCTTATAGCCTTTAGCTGTACCCTTATCATACTCCTCCTCTGTTCCTCTGTGATGCTGGGTCCCTGTAACCCTCAGCATCACACCTATTCCCCAGGCGCTCTCATTTGTTGACTTCTGTAACCGTAAAAGCCTTGGTTTCATGCATGTCAATATCAGAAGCCTCCTCCCTAAATTTGTTTTATTCACTGCTTTAGCACACTCCGCCAACCCTGGTGTCATAGCCATGTCTGAATCCTGAATTCTGACATTTCCATCCCCAACTACAACATTTTCCGTCAAGATAGAACTTCCAAAGGGTGTGGAGTTGCAATCTACTGCAGAGATAGCCTGCAGAGTTCTGTCATACTATCCAGGTCTATACCCAAACAGTTCGAGGTTCTGCTTTGAAAAATCAATCTCTCCAGAAATAAGTCTCTCACTGTTGCCACTTGTTATGGACCCCCCTCAGCCCCCAGCTGTGCCCTGGACACCTTGTGTCAATTGATTGCCCCCAGTCTATCTTCAGAGTTCGTACTGTTAGGTGACCTAAACTGGGATATGTTCAGCACCCTGGCCGTCCTACAATCTAAACTAGATGCCCTCAATCTCACACAAATGATAAAGGAACCTACCAGGTACAACCCTAAATCCGTAAACATTGGCACCCTCATAGATATCATCCTGACCAACTTGCCCTCTAAATACACCTCTGCTGTCATCAACCAGGATCTCAGCAATCACTGCCTCTTTGCCTGCGTCCGTAAGGGGCCTGCTGTCAAACGACCACCCCTCATCACTGTCAAATGCTGCTTAAAACACTTCAGCGAGCAGGCCTTTCTAATCGACCTAGCCCGGGTATCCTGGAAGGATATTGACATCATCCCGTCAGTAGAGGATGCCTGGTTATTCTTTAAAAGTTATTTCCTCACCATCTTAAATAAGCATGCACCATTCAAAAAATGTAGAACAAAGAACAGATATAGCCCTTGGTTCACTCCAGACTGCCCTTGACCAGCACAAAAACATCCTGTGGCGTACTGTATTAGCATTTAATAGTCCCCTCGATATGCAACTTTTGAGGGAAGTCGGGAACCAATCTACAGTCAGTTAGGAAAGCAAAGGCTAGCTTTTTCAAACTGAAATGTGCGTCCTGCAGCACTAATTCCAAAAAGGGACACCGTAAAGTCCATGGAGAATAAGGGCACCTCCACCCAGCTACCCACTAACTCTAATGAACGTATCTTCTACAGGCTAGGAAACACTGTCACCACCGATAAATCTACGATAATCGAGAATTTCAATAAGCATTTTCCTACGGCTGGCCATGCTTTCCACCTGGCTACCCCTACCCTGGCCAACAGCTCTGCACCCCCCGCAGCAACTTGCCCAAGTCCCCTCCCCCCGCTTCTCCTTCACCCAAATCCAGATGGTTGATGTTCTGAAAGAGCTGCAAAATCTGGATGCCTACAAATCAGCTGGGCTAGACAATCTGGACCTTCTCTTCCTAAAATTATCTGCCGAAATTGTTGTATCCCCAAATACTAGCCTGTTCAACCTCTCTTTCTTATCGTCTAAGATCCCTAAAGATTGGAAAGCTGCCGCGGTCATCCACCTCTTCAAAGGGGGAGACTCTCTAGACCCAAACCGTTACAGACTTATATCCATCCTGCCCTGCTTTTCTAAAGTCTTCAAAAGCTAAGTTAACAAACAGATCACCAACCATTTAGAATCCCAACGTACCTTCTCCGCTATGCAATCTGGTTTCCAAGCTGGTCATTGTTGCACCTCACCCACGCTCAAGGTCCTAAACGATATCATAACCGCCAGTGTTAAGAGACAATACTGTGCAGCTGTATTCATCGACCTGGCCAAGGCTTTCGACTCTGTCAATCACCACATTCTTATCGGCAGACTAAACAACCTTAGTTTCTCAAATGACTGCCTCGCCTGGTTCACCAACTACTTCTCACATAGAGTTCAGTGTGTCAAATCGTAAGGCCTGATGTCCGGACCTCTGGCAGTCTCTATGGCAGTGCCACAAGGTTCAATTCTCGGGCCGACTCTTTTCTCTGTATATATCAATGATATCGCTCTTGCTGCTGGTGATTCTCTGATCCACCTCTATGCAGACGACATCATTCTGTATACATCTGGCCCTTCCTTGGACACTGTGTTAACAAACCTCCAAACGAGCTTCAATGCCATACAACACTCCTTCCGTGGCCTCCAACTACTCTTAAATGCTAGTAAAACGAAATGCATGTTCTTCAACCGATTGCTGCCCACACCTGCCCGCCCATCTAGCATCACTACTCTGGACGGTTCTGACTTAGAATATGTGGACAACTATAAATACCTAGGTGTCTGGTTAGACTCTAAACTTTCCTTCCAGACTCACATCAAGCATCTCCAATCCAAAATTAAATCTAGAATCTTTGTATTTCGCAACAAAGCCTCCTTCACTCATGCTGCCAAACATACCCTCGTAAAACTGACTATCCTACAGATCATTGACTTCAGCAATGTCATTTACAAAATAGCCTCCAACACTCTACTCAATAAATTGGATGTAGTCTATCACAGTGCCATCCGTTTTGTCACCAAAGCCCCATATACTACCCACCACTGCGACCTGTATGATCTCGTTCCCTGGCCCTTGCTACATATCTGTCGCCAAACCCACTGGCTCCAGGTCATCTATAAGTCTTTGTTAGGTAAAGCCCGGCCTTATCTCAGCTCACTGGTCTCCATAGCAACACCCACCCGTAGCACGCGCTCCAGCAGGTATATTCCACTGGTCATCCCCAAAGCCAACACCGCCTTTGGCCGGTATTCTTTCCAGTTCTCTGCTGCCAATGACTAGAACGAATTGCAAAAATCATTGAAACTGGAGACTTATATCTCCCTCAGTAACTTTAAGCATCAGCTGTCAGAGCAGCTTACCGATCACTGTACCTGTACACAGCCCATCTGTAAATAGCACACATAACTATCCCATCCCCATATTGTTACTTATTTTTTGGCTCTTTTGCGCTTCAGTATATCTACTTGCACATCATCATCTGCACATCCATTACTCCAGTGTTAATGCTAAAATGTACATATTTCACCACTATGGCCTTTTTTATTGCCTTACCTCCCTAACCTTACTACATTTGCATACACTGTACACAGATTTTTCTTTTGTTATTTTGACTGTACGTTTCTTTATCCCATGTGTAAGTCTGTGTTGTTGTTTTTGTTGCACTGCTTTGCTTTATCTTGGTCAGGTCGCAGTTGTAAAGAGAACTTGTTCTCAACTGGCCTACTTGGTTCCCACAGTCTCCTCTTAACAGTTGATATTGAGATGTGTCTGTTATTTGAAGTCTGAGGAGCATTTATTTGGGCTGAAATTTCTACGGCTGGTAACCCCCCCTTATCACAACACAACTGATTGACTCAAACGAATTAAGAAGGAAAAAAATTCCACAAATGAACTAAGAAGGAAAGAAACTCCACAAATTAACTTTTAAGGCACACCTGTTAATTGAAATGCATTCCAGGTGACTACCCCATGAAGCTGGTTGAGAGAGCGCCAAGAGTGTGAAAAGCTGTCATCAAGGCAAAGGGTGGCTATTTGAAGAATCTCAAATGGAAAATCTATTTTGATTTATTTAACACTTTATTGGTTACTACATGATTCTATATGTGTTATTTCATAGTGTTGATGTCTTCACTATTATTCTACAATGTAGAAAATATTAAAAAATAAAGAAAAGCCCTTGAATGAGTAGGTATTCTAAAACTTTTGACCGGTTGTGTATATGACAAATCTGTAGCATCACTGCCCAAAAGGATAATACAGATAGATGTACACTCAGTGGACCAAACATTAGGAACACCTGCTCTTTCCATGACATAGACTGACCAGGTGATTCCAAGTGAAAGCTATGATCTCTTATTGATGCCACCTGTTAAATATACTTAAATGAAGGGGAGGAGACAAGTTAAAGAAGGATTTTTAAGCCTTGAGATATGGATTGTGTATGTGTGCAATTCAGAGGGTGAATGGGCAAGACAAAGGTTTTAAGTGCCTTTGAACAGGGTATGGTAGTAGGTGCCCGGTGTACTGGTTTAAGTATGTCAAGAACTGCAACGCTGCTGTGTTTTTACACCTAACCGTTTCCTGTGTGTTTCATAAATGGTCCACCACCCAAAGGACATTTTATTTAACTAGGCAAGTCAGTTAAGAACTAATTCTTATTTACAATGACAGTCTACCAGGGAACAGTGGGTTAACTGCCTTGTTCAGAGGCAGAATGGCAGATTTTTTACCTCATGGACTTGATCCAGCATCTTTTGGTTACTGGCATACATTAAATATGATAAATCGGTAACATCATTGCCTAAAAGGATATATCCGAAATATGAGAAATCGGTAACATCACTGCCTAAAAGGATATATCCGAAATATAATAAATAGGTAGCATCACTGCCTAAAAGCATATAACTGAAATATGAGAAATTGGTAGCATCAATGCCTAAATGCATATAACAGAAATATGAGAAATCGGTAGCATCACTGCCTAAAAGCATACAACTGAAATATAATAAATAGGTAGCATCACTGCCTAAAAGCATATAACCGAAATATGAGAATATAGGAAAGTAAGGGATATACAGAATGAGACATTGGTTGCCCGTTCCATTACAGCACAGAATACAGTGGTATTAACATGGTGATAGTATGGTAACAAGTTATAGTTACTATGATATTACCACTGTGTGTGTGTGTGTGTGTGTGTGTGTGTGTGTGTGTGTGTGTGTGTGTGTGTGTGTGTGTGTGTGTGTGTGTGTGTGTGTGTGTGTGTGTGTGTGTGTGTGTGTGTGTCTTTCAATACAGGTTTAGTTACTATGATATTACCACTTTATTCCACACTGTAATGTAAAAGTACCAACAAATCTATTGTGTCGAAGTCAAAGTGTGTTACTATGATATTACCACTGTGTGTGTGTGTGTGTGTGTGTGTGTGTGTGTGTGTGTGTGTGTGTGTGTGTGTGTTTGTGTGTGTGTGTGTCTGTGTGTGTGTGTGTCTTTCAATACAGGTGTCCAAAGCAGCAGCAGACTTAATGTCGTACTGCGAAGCCCATGCCAAAGAGGACCCGCTCCTGTCGCCGGTGCCCGCATCCGAAAACCCTTTTAGGGAGAAGAAGTTCTTCTGTGCCATCCTGTAAACGGGGTGTGGTTTATTTGGTCTGACAGGAGGTCTGCTCATCTTGGGACATTGAACGAGGACGTTCAATATGTAGACATCTTCTAACAGAAGGGCATGGAGGAGTAGTACTGTCTCTTTCTCTACAATGGAATCTAAAGCAGGCATTTAAAAACCACAGAGTAAGACGTAACCATTTACAACGGTCTGATCTGACCTGATCTGAGGGCAGTTTTTGAGGGCTGTGCAGCATGTTTGATGGATCCATCCGTGTAGTCAGAGGACAACCGAAGATAGTATGGTTATCCACCCAGAAACATGATGGACAACCAATCAACCAAGTCTTCAGGTTGTGTTTAAAATAAAATAAAAAGAATGAAGGAAAAAAAATAACAAAAAAAATGTTGTGGTTCTTTTGGAACATGAAATCCAAGTGTTACGTTAAATGGTGGGTTGGGTTGGGTAGATGAGCTGCTTACCACCAGATACTAACGCCTGTTTATCGGAATGTTTTTCTTTTTGCTGTTGTTTATTTTATGCAGATTTTGATTCTGGGATGAATTGGTTTGGCTATATCACTTAGACAACTTTCTATACTGTATGTGATTACTGAAACAGCTATTTTAACTTCTTTTTTTTTTTTTTTTTACATCGTTAGAATTGGTGAAAGCTGTTTTAATGGAAAGTTTGGACGTTCAATTAAGTGATATTCTTTACAGACATGTTTCTTTTAACTTCTTCTGAGAGAAGTATACAACATATATATCTGGCAATGTGGTACAGTATGTGTTTCCTTCAGATACAAGCTCTCTTTTTACTATTTGTATAAAAATACTAGCAAGTAAACTGTGTTGTGCTGTGCGTTCTGAATGTTTGTGTTTATCATTAATAATTGCATGAAATTAACTATTTTTTAATTTTATTTTTAATGTGGGGATTGTATGAACGAGGCAGCCTCCATCTGGCAGTGCCAACTGTATTAAAAAGATAACAATGACTCAAAATGGACTCCATAAGGACATCTTTGTCATAGGAAAAACGAAAGGGACAAGACTGAGCTGCAAGCCGATGATGCTTAATTTCCCAAATTGTTTAAAAATAGGTTATGGTTAGGGTTAAAGGTTAGATTTAGGGTTAAAGGGATAGTTCAGCCAAATTACAAAATGACACATTGGTTTCCTAACCCTCCAAACAGTCTATGGACCATGTATGACAGCAATCCATGATTTGGTTTAGTTTCCATGGCACTGTTTCCACATGCTAACGTTTTAGCATTTTGGCATAAATCCCATTAAAGTCATGGGGCCGATATTAGCATTTTTTCACACATCATGTCCAAATCATCTAAAAGTATCTAAAAAATGATTGTGAAGCTCAACAAAGTCACTTACAGATGTTTTGAACATGAAAATGCTAATATCGGTTCCATGACTTGAATTTGTGCCACAAATGCTAAAACGTTAGCATGTGGAAACAGAGCCAGGGAGATTAAACCAAAGCATGGATCTATCCCTAGCTTTAACTGTTTCGTTAAGTTTAGGGCATAGGTTGTCCGTTTTAGATTTTGGCTAGTCGGATGCTGGTCAGAAAAGTCCCTTTAATTTGGTCTCCCCTCTCATGCTATAGCAATACCTGGCTCTGACTGGCAAGGTATATTTCCATAGCACTTTGCACATAAAGCTACTAGCTAGTTGGAGTATAAGACATCATTGAACATTCACATTCACATGGGCCAGACTATGTAGGTTATTCATAAAACTATATAAACATGTTTACATCAACCATTTAAACTGCAAGGAGAAATCTAGTAGACATTGCAGACTGTGCAGAAACTGACATAGGTTTTACACATTTCATGAGAAACATGGCATCCTACCATATTCATAATCATTCATATTTATAATCTTGGCAAGTGAACATACTGTATGCCCAAATAAATTAACAAAGTAGCACCTAAGAAGTGATTCTTTTTGGGGTGCACTGCAGCATTGCAGAAAACTGTTGTGTGTAAAAAAATTTTTTTTTTTTTATAAAACTCATCTCTAAAGCCCCATTTATCACCCGGTGCTAACATGGGTCCTTTGTCCTGACCTTGCCTACATTCTGAAAAGTGTCTACACATAGTATTAAAATGTGTCTGTTATCTGTCCACTGTGTCTGCATTGTGACAAAATGTCCTGGTCCCTCTATCCAAGGGCCTTCATGGGCCGCCTGTTGCCCATCCCTAAACTAGACCATAAGTAGGTAACATAACATGTCTTGGAGGTGCTCAGAAATATGTAAACGTATATTTCATATAGCTCTGAGGCCAGGCTGTAATATAATATAATTATATCATATTTGGATAATCCGTGAGCATAAAATTACAAAAAGTTCAAATAAAAATGAAAATAATCTGAAGCTTTTCTTTAAGGGAATAGGGTGAATTTGCCTCTAGTCACTGATCTTGGGTCCATTTAGCATGTTCCCCACTAATGGTTAAGGATAAGAAGCTGATCCTAAATCTGTTTTTAGGAGAAACTTCACCCTTGCAGTTTGATGAGCTTCTATTTGTTGCACTTTAGTGCCCTCGTGTGGATAACAGCCCCCACATAATTTTCAACATTTTATTTATACTGATTTAGTATTGCGTTCGTTGCTACGATAAAATAACTTACTTGTTGCAGGGGATCTTACTAACATCGACGCACTTGTCTGATTCAGTTCGGGGGGAAAAAAAATATTTGTCAGAAGTGGGATTCGAACCCACGCCTCCAGGGGAGACTGCGACCTGAACGCAGCGCCTTAGACCGCTCGGCCATCCTGACATACAATTAATTGCGAATGTATATAATTTTAACCTTATTTCTCGAGAAATGTACTTCTTGTAAGTGAATATTGCTTGAATTAATTCAATTGACAGTGGTTAGTATACGTTACTAACTAGCTGGCAACCTACCTAATAAACTTCACTTGAAAGATATCGAGCAAATGTTCTGTGTTACATTTGGTCTTTTGGCAATATAGCTAGCTAGTTTATCATGTTTTTTGTTCACCGAGGGACGCCAACTTTTTGGCATGGGCGTTTACTGTGGGGATTTCTTTAGCTAGCTAGTCCCATTATTAGCAGAGATAACTAGCTATATATGCTCTTTATAAGCTAACTAGCTAAGTAGTAACGTTAGCTACTAACTAACTTTAGCTGCTTGAAGTGTGTCCAAGTCACAGATGAAAGACGAAACCTTTAGCTAGCCAGTTATACCAACCGTTTGTTAGTCTTTGTCCAAGTATCATGCTCTCTCCCAGTGGAGTGCAGGTCTACTAATTTAGGTTTAGGCTCAGTAATCTGTCCAAAATCCTATACATCAACGAGGCCAGAGGGGGGCATCTGAATTCACATTGGGACTGGCAGTGAATAGAACACTATGGTTGAGTTACAGTAATAGAACACTATAGTTACAGTAATAGGACACTACAGTTACAGTAATAGAACACTATAGTTACAGTAATAGAACACTATAGTTACAGTAATAGAACTCTATAGTTACAGTAATATAACACTATAGTTACAGTAATAGAACACTATAGTTACAGTAATAGAACACTATAGTTACAGTAATAGAACACTATAGTTACAGTAATAGAACTCTATAGTTACAGTAATAGAACACTATAGTTACAGTAATATAACACTATATTTACAGTAATAGAACACTATAGTTACAGTAATAGAACACTATAGTTACAGTAATATAACACTATATTTACAGTAATAGAACACTATAGTTAAGGTAATAGAACACTATATTTACAGTAATAGAACACTATAGTTAAGGTAATAGAACACTATATTTACAGTAATAGAACACTATAGTTAAGGTAATAGAACACTATAGTTACAGTAATAGAACACTATATTTACAGTAATAGAACACTATAGTTAAGGTAATAGAACACTATATTTACAGTAATAGAACACTATAGTTAAGGTAATATAACACTATATTTACAGTAATAGAACACTATAGTTAAGGTAATAGAACACTATAGTTACAGTAATAGAACACTATATTTACAGTAATAGAACACTATAGTTAAGGTAATAGAACACTATAGTTACAGTAATAGAACACTATAGTTACAGTAATAGAACACTATATTTACAGTAATAGAACACTATAGTTAAGGTAATAGAACACTATAGTTACAGTAATAGAACACTATAGTTACAGTAATAGAACACTATAGTTACAGTAATAGAACACTATATTTACAGTAATAGAACACTATAGTTAAGGTAATAGAACACTATAGTTACAGTAATAGAACACTATAGTTACAGTAATAGAACACTATATTTACAGTAATAGAACACTATAGTTAAGGTAATAGAACACTATAGTTACAGTAATAGAACACTATAGTTACAGTAATAGAACACTATAGTTACAGTAATAGAACACTATATTTACAGTAATAGAACACTATAGTTAAGGTAATAGAACACTATAGTTACAGTAATAGAACACTATAGTAACAGTAATAGAACACTATAGTTACAGTAATAGAACACTATAGTTACAGTAATAGAACACTATAGTTACAGTAATAGAACACTATAGTTACAGTAATAGAACACTATAGTTACAGTAATAGAACACTATAGTTACAGTAATAGACCACTATAGTTACAGTAATAGAACACTATAGTTACAGTAATAGAACTCTATAGTTACAGTAATAGAACACTATAGTTACAGTAATAGAACACTATATTTACAGTAATAGAACACTATAGTTAAGGTAATAGAACACTATAGTTACAGTAATAGAACACTATAGTTAAGGTAATAGAACACTATAGTTACAGTAATAGAACACTATAGTTACAGTAATAGAACACTATAGTTACAGTAATATAACACTATATTTACAGTAATAGAACACTATAGTTAAGGTAATAGAACACTATAGTTACAGTAATAGAACACTATATTTACAGTAATAGAACACTATAGTTACAGTAATAGAACACTATAGTTACAGTAATAGAACACTATAGTTACAGTAATAGAACTCTATAGTTACAGTAATAGAACACTATAGTTACAGTAATAGAACACTATATTTACAGTAATAGAACACTATAGTTAAGGTAATAGAACACTATAGTTACAGTAATAGAACACTATAGTTAAGGTAATAGAACACTATAGTTACAGTAATAGAACACTATAGTTACAGTAATAGAACACTATAGTTACAGTAATATAACACTATATTTACAGTAATAGAACACTATAGTTAAGGTAATAGAACACTATAGTTACAGTAATAGAACACTATATTTACAGTAATAGAACACTATAGTTACAGTAATAGAACACTATAGTTACAGTAATAGAACACTATAGTTACAGTAATAGAACACTATAGTTACAGTAATAGAACACTATAGTTACAGTAATATAACACTATATTTACAGTAATATAACACTATATTTACAGTAATAGAACACTATAGTTACAGTAATAGAACACTATAGTTACAGTAATATAACACTATATTTACAGTAATAGAACACTATAGTTAAGGTAATAGAACACTATAGTTACAGTAATAGAACACTATATTTACAGTAATAGAACACTATAGTTACAGTAATAGAACACTATAGTTACAGTAATAGAACACTATAGTTACAGTAATAGAACACTATAGTTAAGGTAATAGAACACTATAGTTACAGTAATAGAACACTATATTTACAGTAATAGAACACTATAGTTACAGTAATAGAACACTATAGTTACAGTAATAGAACACTATAGTTACAGTAATAGAACACTATAGTTACAGTAATAGAACACTATAGTTAAGGTAATAGAACACTATAGTTACAGTAATAGAACACTATAGTTACAGTAATAGAACACTATAGTTACAGTAATAGAACACTATAGTTACAGTAATAGAACACTATAGTTACAGTAATAGAACACTATAGTTACAGTAATAGAACACTATAGTTACAGTAATAGAACTCTATAGTTACAGTAATAGAACACTATAGTTAAGGTAATAGAACACTATAGTTACAGTAATAGAACACTATAGTTACAGTAATAGAACACTATATTTACAGTAATAGAACACTATAGTTACAGTAATAGAACACTATATTTACAGTAATAGAACACTATAGTTACAGTAATAGAACACTATAGTTACAGTAATAGAACTCTATAGTTACAGTAATAGAACTCTATAGTTACAGTAATAGAACACTATAGTTACAGTAATATAACACTATAGTTACAGTAATAGAACACTATAGTTACAGTAATAGAACACTATAGTTACAGTAATAGAACACTATAGTTACAGTAATAGAACACTATAGTTACAGTAATAGAACACTATAGTTACATTAATAGAACACTATATTTACAGTAATAGAACACTATAGTTAAGGTAATAGAACACTATAGTTACAGTAATAGAACACTATAGTTACAGTAATAGAACACTATAGTTAAGGTAATAGAACACTATAGTTACAGTAATAGAACACTATAGTTACAGTAATAGAACACTATAGTTACAGTAATAGAACACTATAGTTACAGTAATAGAACACTATAGTTACAGTAATAGAACACTATAGTTAAGGTAATAGAACACTATAGTTACAGTAATAGAACACTATAGTTACAGTAATAGAACACTATATTTACAGTAATAGAACACTATAGTTATAGTGTTTTTTTTATTTATTTACTTTTCTGCTCTTTTGCACACCAGTATCTCTACTTGCACATGATCATCTGATCATTTATCACTCCAGTGTTAATCTGCTAAATTGTAATTATTTGCCTACCTCCTCATGCCTTTTGCACACAATGTATATAGACTCTTTTTTTTCCTACTGTGTTATTGACTTGTTTATTGTTCACTCCATGTGTAACTCTGTGTTGTTGTCTGTTCACACTGCTATCCTTTATCTTGGCCAGGTCGCAGTTGTAAATGAGAACTTGTTCTCAACTAGCCTACCTGGTTAAATAAAGGTGAAATATATATATTTTTTTAAATAGTTACAGTAATAGAACACTATAGTTACAGTGATAGAACACTATGGTTGAGTTACAGTAATAGAACACTATGGTTACAGTAATAGAACACTATAGCTGAGTTACAGTAATAGAACACTGGTTGAGTTACAGTAATAGAACACTGGTTGAGTTACAGTAATAGAACACTATGGTTGAGTTACAGTGATAGAACACTATGGTTGAGTTACAGTAATAGAACACTGGTTGAGTTACAGTAATAGAACACTATAGTTGAGTTACAGTGATAGAACACTATGGTTGAGTTACAGTGATAGAACACTATGGTTGAGTACAGTAATAGAGCACTATGGTTGAGTTACAGTAATAGAACACTGGTTGAGTTACAGTAATAGAACACTGGTTGAGTTACAGTAATAGGCAATGAAACAATTTCTGAAAATGGAATTCTAAATACAGGTGTATTTAATTGCTTTGTAAACTGAATGGGTTCACATACAAAGCATGAAGCTTTATACTGACATTAACAAAGCATAATTCTAGTCATATGGATCATAAGGTTAACTTATAAGACAAAGCATGAACAATGAAATGCCTAGGAAATTAGAATATATAATAAATCCCCTGTTAGCATGAGTGGCAGTGTGCAGCGTTTTCCTTTCTGTTTTCCATGAGTTTGCCTACAACTCCAGCACCTGCGGAAAGTACCTAGATGGGCGTATGTTCTTCAGCTTTTGTACCAATGTAAATAAGACAGAATTCCTGAGAAGACAATCAACTCCATTGCATAGAACTGCAACAAACACTCAAACTGGACAGTTTTATCTCAATCTTTTTCATTCAAAGACTCAATCATGGACACTCTTACTGACAGTTGTGGCTGCTCTGTGTGATGTATTGTTGTCTCTACCTTCTTCACCACACTGTCTGTGTGGGTGGACTCTTACTGACAGTTGTGGCTGCTCTGTGTGATGTATTGTTGTCTCTACCTTCTTCCCCTTTGTGCTGTTGTCTGTGCCCAATAATGTTTGTCCTATGTTTTGTGCTGCTGGCATGTTGTGTCGCTACCATGTTGTTGTCATGTTGTGTTGCTACCATGCTGTGTTGTCATGTGTTGCTGCCATGCTATGTTGTTGTCTTAGGTGTCTCTTTATGTAGTGTTGTGTTGACTCTCTTGTCTTGATGTGTGTTTTGTCCTATATTCTTTATTTAATGTATTTTTTATGTTGAATCCCAGCCCCCGTCCCAGCAGGAGGCCTTTTGCCTTTTGATAGGCCATCATTGTAAATAAGAATTTGTTGTTAACTGACTTGCCTAGTTAAATAAAGGTTAAATAAAAGTTCAGAGTTCACCTGTTCAGATACAAGTAACCATAGACGCAATGCATCCATAAAGCTATCAGAGTTATCCTATAAGGGTTATCATATCAGGGTTATCCTATCGGGGTTATCCTATCGGGGTTATCCTATCAGAGTTATCCTATCAGGGTTATCCTATCAGAGTTATCCTATCAGGGTTATCCTATCAGAGTTATCCTCAGTGAACAAGTTTCAGATAACAATACATCCATAAAGCCTTCAGAGTTATCCTATCAGAGTTATCCTATCAGAGTTATCCTCAGTGAACAAGTTTCAGATAACAATACATCCATAAAGCCTTCAGAGATATCCTATCAGAGTTATCCTATCAGGGTTATCCTATCAGAGTTATCCTCAGTGAACACATTTCAGGTAACAATACATCCATAAAGCTATCACAGTTATCTTCAGTGAACAAGTGTCAGATAGAGACCAAACATGGACATAATAACATTAGTCAGTCCTCTGAATACTGTAACAAGAGGGGGAAGAGTTGACTAGTCATGGGGCATTGTCCTTTGTGCTTTCCTTGTGTTCCTGGACAATTTGCCATGCAGCTCCAGCTGAGTTGGGACCGAGCCCACAGTCTGTTATAAATCGTGATTACATGTGCTCTTTCATAACAAATGCTCTAATCATTTTAACTATGTGTTGTTTTTGTGGAATACAAATGTGTATAAAAAAAAAATGTACACAAAAAACTTCTAAAATATTTGACTGCTAAGTGGTAGCATTCTTGTTTTACTTTTGTAAATAAAGTGGTGGTTTGTTGAGGAGAAGAACTTCAAGCAACGATTTGCTTACTAGCTAACTTAGCTGGCCAACTTTAGCTAGCTAACATCAGCTATTTGACTAATCCTCCATGGATATGGTAAGTTTAAATGTTTACCTGTTGTAGCTCTGTGTGTGTGTGTGTGTGTGTGTGTGTGTGTGTGTGTGTGTGTGTGTGTGTGTGTGTGTGTGTGTGCGTATGTGTGTGTGTGTGTGTGTGTGTGTGTGTGTGTGTGTGTGTGTGTGTGTGTGTGTGTGAATTACCCCAGAGCATCTGTAAATTGCTGGAGGCGATGCAGGAACGGTAACAAAAGGGAAGGAGTACAGAAGTTAATCAGCCTGCTGACTGAGAAAGGAAATATCCTATGTTGCTGTCTCTCTATCTCTCTCCGTATGTCTGCCTGACTCCCAGATTGCCGAGGGGCAACATAGTCATTGTACTTGCTAGGCTAAGTCTAACTTAGTAAAGAACTTAGGTAATGGTTAATCATGATTCGTCTCTGTCTTTACAGGTCCTGGAACATGTCAATGGCCTAATGCATGTCCTCTAAAGCAGTGCTTGGCCACCCACTAAGTTACCAGTGATCTATTCTGCCACATCCCAGGGAACTGAGAGAGCAGAACTACCCCTCCTTAAATCCATAGTCATTGACAGTAAGTTTTGTGTGCAAAATGTTTTTTTTTTCCCCATATGTTTGATAATCTGATATGTAATGTGTATTGATTCCTACTAACCAGCTTTGTAAGAGCTAGGTTTGTACTAGCAATGCTGATTATCATGAATGTGTTTTTCACTGAGACTTTCCCCAAGAGACATGCTATTCAGCTGCCTATGATTTCCTGATCTTACATTCTTAGAAAAAAAGTTTATATTTAGAACCTAAAAGGGTTCATCGGCTGTCCACATAGGTGAACCCTTTGAAGAAGCATTTTTGCTTCAATCTAGAACCTTTTCTAAAAAATGATAATTTATTTTCTTCTCTTTTTGTTCTTGCAGTAAGTGTCAAGACAAGCCAGAAAACAGGAGGTTGATGTGTTGTGGGCCGTCTGTAAAGTCCTAAAATATGCCCCTGAGGATGCAAAGTATGTATATGAGCAAGTTGCTCTTTTTTGAAAGCATCTCTAAGTGATAACTGCGACAAACTTCTTCAACCTGTACCATGGAATGACTTTTAGGTATCTGAGTTCAGAAAGTTTCTTCAGGAATGTCCTTTTCTCGTTTTCTTTTATAATCTTAAATTAATACATTTGTAATACGCTGACACTCTTCACTGCAGATCTGACCCATCACACCACTCTTCAAGAGGGCCACTACGCTCCAGATTGTCTTCTGTCCTCAGAGGTCCTTGTTGAGGATCTACCCTATCATACCACTCATATTGTTCATTAATAAAATAAAACAATGGGCCTTTATATACTCTGTGTCGCTCACTCTATGGGTGAATTACGAATCAATTACTGTATGCAGATGTGCAAAAAAAATTTGATGAAGATTTTGTTTTGCTATTGCTTGTTATTGTTTTGCTATCTGTTTTAAATGTAAGATGATTTAGCAGATTTAAACTTTAATTGGTGACTATGGAAACAGATAGAAATGTAATGAACCATATTTTCAATATCCAACTTTATCCTCTGCAATACTTTTTACTGTAGGTAATACGCTGTAGTCAGGTGGTCGTTACCAGGTTATGATGAGGTCTTAACTATAACCAGTAGGCAACATAATATAGCACATAATATATTGGTCAGAATTATAACCAGCAGGTCAGATAGAGCTCACAATTATGACCAACTGGTCGTATGGTGGTCACAAAAAGACGTTAAAAAATAACTTTTTTTCAACCAGTTTGCGACCAGAATAAGACATCATAAAAAGACGTCATTTTGACGTCTTTTCACAAAGTTATTTGTTCAATCAAATCAAATGTCATTTGTCACATGCGCCGAATGCTTACTTTCAAGCCCATAACCAACAATTCAGTTTTAAGAAAAATAAATAAAAGTAACAAATAATTAAAGAGCAGCAGTAAAATAACAATAGCGAGGCTATATACAGGGGGTACCGGTACAGAGTCAATGTGCGGGGGCACCTGTTAGTCGAGGTCATTGAGGTAATATGTACATGTCGGTAGAGTTATTAAAGTGACTATGCTTAGTTAGAAATGGGACACTGGGACCTGTATGATGCCGCTAAGGTGGCAGTTGGAGGCCAGCTCCAGACCCTTACTGCAACCTCTCTGCCACAACGGTCCAATTAAAAACCAATGGCTTCCGCCGCGCATGTCATCACAGAATAAGGAGCTATAAACAAGTTCTGACTACAAGGAGTACATCTACGACCAGAAGTGACTTTTCAAAGCAGGTTAGAAGAATTTACGCAGCAGGTTAGAATAATTACCGTGAGGGGTTAGGAGACTTATTTTTAAGTATAGGAAAGGGGTTAGAGTTCGCTAAAATGCCCCCCTAACTACAAAAGGTTCCAACCAATGATGTATATAAACCCTAGATTGTTATTGCTATGTATTGGCTAATGGGAGGCTTTAAAGCCACTGATGACGCCATATTGGCACTCCTCAGCAGAAGCAGTCCTCTGTCGGAATTTATGGAATTATACAGTATTTCAATTAAATGTTTCAAGCACAAAATTACATGCATTTAAGTATTTTTGTTGTTGACAGTAACATTAGTACTGTAACGACCCTGGATTTACACCAATGAAACAGGCAGGGAGCAGGTCTCAAAGCCTCGACCTTCTAGCCCGAGGTCCGGCGCGCTATCGACTGTGCCGTAAAAGCATGCTCCTGCGGCAGAGTCGATTTCCGCGATTATAAACGCAGGGTCGTTACAGTATTTTTTTTTTTTTATCATTATTTTAAGATTTTATTTGTATGTTTCGTTCAGATAATAATAATGCATTTAGGTGTCTGTAATATAATAAACGTGGCAAAAACAAATGTAGACATTATAAATGCATTTCTGTACAGTAAATTCCCAAACATTTTTTTTACCACGGTGAGGAGAGCCAAGATGGAGGTGCCGTGGCCTCAAAACAGTGCCCCCATAATATTGTCTAGTGTATGTATAAATTATTGTTCACCGCCCTTTACACATCTTTGTCGTCGTCGTTCTAAAGACGGATTAAGCGCCAGTGTAGGTTGTGTTCTATGTTGTTTAACGGGACATCACCCACCACACCCTGACTTTAGTCGTTTAGCTAGCTACGAAACCTTTTCCCCACCAGATCTGACGTTTTTATACACGGATTTCTTCAGAAAACAATACTGAATGTAAGTAAATGCATGAATGAATTGACAGGTGCCAGTAGCATGCTAGCTAGCAACCTATTTTATAAACTTCACGTAAAGATAGCTAGTAAGCAAACTTTATATTACATTTGGATTTTTGGCAATATAGAAAATGTTAGTTTATCATCTGTTTTTTTTTGTACACAGAGTTGACGCCCACCGTTTGTCATGGACGCTTATGGATTTATTTAGCTAACTCAACTAGTAACTACTACTACTAACTAGCTGCATTTGAGTGGTTTGAAGTGTCAAAGTCACAGATGAAAGGGGAAATCTTTAGTTAACTAGTTATACCAACCGTTTGTTTATAATAAACCTTGTTCGAGTATCATGCGGTCTCCAAGTGGAGTACAATTCAACTCGGCCAGATTTCAGTCATCTTTACTAAATACTACACAACTGAGGCAAAACAGTTTCACCGTTGTAACGTTAACACAGCAATGGGTTTATGGGCATCTGAATGCACATTGTGACTGGCTGTGAATATGAGATTATTGAATGGTAAAACAATCTCTACATTTCACAATATTTCAGATTGACTTTGCCATGGCCTGTAGTCCACCCCCTAATTTCTCCTGGGTCGAACCTAAAAAGTTGGCAGGACTGGCTCTCCCTCGAATGACTGCCCACTACCAATACCTTCTGGACAATGGCATTCAACACCTGGTCTGCTTGTGTGAGAAAAAACCTCCCAACTATGATACCGTCCCAGGAGTGAAACTACACCACATCAAGATAATAGACTTCACCCCACCAACTCCAGAACAAATTCAGAGGTTTCTGTCTATTGTGGAGGAATCGAATGCTAAAGGCGAGGTAAGGGTTCAGTTTAAGAAGTGTTCAGTTACCCATTATTCAGCTACTACATCAGAGGACCTCCTTATGCCTGTTCTGACACACGAAACCAAACAAACATTGACCACTGAGTTCACAGTCAAAATGTTGAATTATTGTCAACCATTGATGTACATTAACACACAGCCTTCTGTACCTTTATCTATGTAAGTCAACCACATGTATTTCTCGCTGCCGTAGGGTGTAGCTGTTCACTGTATGCATGGCCATGGGAGGACGGGGACCATGTTGGCCTGCTATCTGGTGAAGACCAGGCAGATCTCAGGCATCGACGCCATCAGTGAGGTCAGGAGACTACGTCACGGCTCTATTGAGACACACGACCAGGAGAAAGCAGTGGTGCAGTTTTACCAGCGCATTAAATAACTGTTTTTGGTTTAAATATTTTACGTTTAAATCATTTTAAAGGGGAAATCAACTTGTTTACCTGTACTGTACACATCTATACCTATTGAAGTGGCCACATTTAAAATGGGGGACACATTTTTATATATTGTAGCTGCATTTCTTCTTTAAAGCTGCTACTCAGGTTTGGAACTACATGGATTTTTTTTAGGAGTGCCTGTTTTTAACTCTGGGAAGGTGTCCTGAATTGTATGGGAAGTATACGGTACATCTATAATGTGTACCATGACCGCTGTGCCTCTGCATTGCTCACTCTCTGGGGTTTTAGGCTGGGTATCTATAATGTGTACCATGACCGCTGTGCCTCTGCATTGCTCATTCTCTGGGGTTTTAGGCTGGGTATCTATAATGCACTTTGTGACAACTGCTGATGTAAAATGGGCTTTATAAAACACATTTGATTGCTGTTGTAAATTTGCCAAAAATAACCATTAATTTATTACCAAAAAATCCATTAATAATGTACCTAAGTTTTGATTTGAGTTCAATTAAACAACAGACTCATGCAATAAGCATTTGTGACTCATCACCTGGATTCAGTCTTATGTAGCACCATTTGAAATTGGGTGTTTTACATTGGATAAAAAGTAGAGACCCAGAGCTACAACATGGCATATCATACACTGTATTTTTGAGGAACAAGTCATTCTGCTTTGAAAGTTGATATACTTGTAAACTCACTTTTGAGAAAATGGCCTTTGAATGTTTTGGTACCTATTGAAGAGCTCTACTTTGTCTATATTGTCTAAACACATTCAGCATTGTTCACACACTCTTAAGCCAGCCCCACCCATCTCTTTTTAAGGATTCACATGTGCAGTCATGCACCGAACAGTGAGTAGTGTAGTAAAGATTAAGACTTAAAGTGGTAGTAGCCTACAATAAGGAGACATTCCAGGTAAACAAAGTGTCCAGATGTAAAGATACCTTAATAGAAATTGACTGAAGTTAAAGTCACACAGTAAAATACTACTTGAGTAAAAGTCTAAAAGTATTTGCTTTTTAAAAAATACTATCAAAAGTACATTAACCTCTTTGGGTCGTTAAGTATCAAAATTAGAAGTCAGATTTGATTAAACCAGATGGCCCTATTTCAATGTTTTGTTGACGGATAGCCAGGGGCACACTCCAACACTCAGATATAATTTACAAACGAAGCATTTGTGTTTAGTGAGTCTGTGTGGTATGTCACAAAATCATGTTACGACCACACATATCAATATTCATTTTATATATCAATATTTTGCTAAGTGGATGGGTCTTTACAGAAGGTGTAAATGATACAGCCAAGCGGTTACATGCGTAGCAGCATTATCAGAAATAGTGCAAATATAAACTGATATACAGTATGTACATGAACAATAACAGTAGTGATAGACGAGGTAGTTGTATGCATACAATCGGGTAAAGTGGTGAGGCAATACAGATAGTGCTGATGAGTGGTCTGTCCGAACCACGCATGAATAAGATAATCTATATTCGGAGAGCCTGTTCCTGTCCTGCCCTTGACTTTGGTGCAGGGCATGTAAATGCCCATAGCCTCTTCATTGCAAAACTCCCATATCTTCTCAAAAAGATAAGTTTGTCTAGCTGTGTCCAGTCCAGGTGGTGCTTGTACAGGTAGACCATCTATGGGAGGAAGGATGTCAGCGTTGCGCAGCAGCTGAAATCTGGTCCCGACTGAGTCAGAATGCTCCTTGGCGACAATACCACCAGGCTCCAGAACACCGAAGTTGTAAAACAGGAAATAACAAAAACCTCTTTGACAACATCAATTCACCTCCCAAGTTTAGATAAGAAGAATAACCTCATACAATGCAATGAAAATTATAATCACCTGAAGTTCTGGTACTGCTTGATCTGTGGCAACGGCCTGAAGTAGGGAGTCAAGTGTTGTTGCCAGCCATAGCTTTCCACCAGCACCGTATCATCCTCCAGTCCAACCAGCTGTGGGATGTCGACCCCTGTCACAGTAATCTCAGACGAAGTGTTCACTCTGCTAGATGAGGCTGAAGCAAACTTGTTGTGGCCTGTGATCAGGAAGTGAAGGTCCAGACTGTGGTGGAGCTTGTGCATGGTCCACCACGCACAGTACCAGAACACTGACTTGTTCTTATTTTGGCCACTGCAGTTATTACAATTCAGGTCAACACGTGTTTCCCCAACTCCGTAGTTGGTGAAGAAATAGTGCATGTAGTTGATGACTGCGCTGCTGCCTGTGCTGGATGACATGCCTTCATCAATCAAGTAGTTGACTTGTTGTGGTTTTCCTTCACGGCAGACACCAAACAAGACACACTTGCGAGAAGTTAAAAAGTAGATGGGACCTGGCTGCATAGGGTCAGAAAGATAGTGCACCTGCAAACAACAAAAGAACATTAAGATAAATTACAATTAATTGTCTCACCCCTGTCAATCTGTCTTTACACAGTTTAGTGACATGTATTTGTCTGCCTCCCAAATATATATATATATATTAATATGTTTTATTTTATATTTTATTGTACTGTATATCTATTTATCCATCTATGTCCTTAATCAGTATAAAGGAGGAAATGTTTCTTGTTGAGTAAAATCAAAGCTGTAATGTATCCTGATGACTTTGCTTGCTGGTTCAGTAGGGCCCCCAGAGACAACTGCAGGTCTTGACAGGTGGTCTTACTGTCAGCAACCATCTTCTGGTAGACAGACCGCTCACTCTGAACAAGCAGGAGATGCTGCTCTTGCTTCTTCAGCTTGGCTGATTTAACAGCTTCTGGCATATTGGCAGATCTGAAGACCTGATAGTTGTTCTTCTGGCACTGCCAGCACAGGTCTGTCCTGGGCTTAGATGTGGGGCAGCAATTTTCTCCACAGATTCCTGAAAGAAGACAGCCGAAATACAGAAATAATGTGAGATCAATAAAAGTAGTGCCAATCATGTTGGAGGTCAATTAAATAATCAAAATATGTTTATGCTTTTAAAATGTTGAGCCTTAATTGATAAGCCTTGATCGAATGTTGAGCCCGTCTTCTCAGGATCCTCCTTACAAGGCTTTGACTTCGGTGGAGTCATTTGATCTGAGGGATAAGAGACGTTGGTGCTCCTTGAATGTGCGATTCTCAGGGGCTGCATCACCTCTGATGTCCTCCTGGACTCTGCAACCCACACCTGTTATTGAGAAGATCAATTGTAGGTTATCTATACAGATATACAAGACCATGCATATTATATTTACCTCACATGCGACCCATGATAAGATTGCAATTATCCCATTAAATTAATTGTTAGTCAATTTTCAATAACAACACTATTGTTAGACTCACTAATCATGTTGGGGCTGGAGCAGTACAGCTGTCTGTTCTTCAGCAGGGCCTGTTCTCTCTGTGTTCTGTTCCCTCCATGGTGAAGGTTATTACCCCTTATTACCCCCCAGGGCTTTGTTCCAAACCCTCATACAGGATCAGGGTCTTACCGTTGGGCTTAGCAGGGCCACTACCATCCAATGCTGAGGGAATCATAAACCAGTTGGTTAGATCCAGATCATCTAGCAGTCCGTAGAGATTCATGAAAATGTCACCAGTTACAAGGTGTGCTATTCCTCTACCATTTTTCATTGTGGAAAACGACTACTGAATGATGGGAGTCCATGAAATGCAATTAGCTGAATCAAAAATACAAATTGTCTTTGATCTTAGATCATTCAACCTTTGTTGAGGGACTGTTCAGGGAAAAAACGCTAATGCAATAGAAATATTGCCTTTTATTCTTGTTCTGCTTGTACCTATAGTTGCTACTGAAGTTATTCTACTTGTATCTAGTTGTTACCAAAGGTGGTTCATCAAGCAGGTCAGCCAGACCATGGTATGCTGCCCTCTGCTTGGCAACCTGTTGAGTCACAACAGGCGCAACGGTTTGTGTCAAGAACTGCAATGTTGCTGGGTTTTTTTTCACACTCAACAGTTTCCCTTGGAGTCAACATGGGCCAGCATCCCTGTGGAACGCTTTCAACACCTTGTAGAGTCCATGCCCTGACAAATTGAGGCTGTTCTGAGAGCAAAAGGGGGTGCAACTCAATATTAGGAAGGTGTTCCAGATGGTTTGTACACTCAGTGTAGTATTCTAACCATTTCTGCTGGTCCTCCCTTGATAGACAACATAAATCCCACGGTTGTTTTATCCTGCTCTCTAGATGGGGAAAAATATAGATTATTATCAGTGATTATTGCATGAATGGATGAACTAATGAATTTGTACCTTTGCTGCCATGATGCTGACCCACATTCCTCTGTTCAAGGGTTTGTTCAGTGTAATAGTCAAATCAAAATGATTTATAAAGCCCTTCTTATATAGATGACCAGCAGGGTCAAATAATAATAATCACAGTGGTTGTCGAGGGTGCAACAGGAGTAAATGTCAGTTGGCTTTTCATAGCCGATCATTCGGAGTATCTCTACCACTCCTGCTGTCTCTAGAGAGTTGAAAACAGCAGGTCCAGGACAAGGTAGCACGTCCGGTGAACAGGTCAGGGTTCCATAGCCGCAGGCAGAACAGTTGAAACTGGAACAGCAGCACGGCCAGGTGGACTGGGGACAGCAAGGAGTCATCAGGCCAGGTAGTCCTGAGGCATGGTCCTAGGGCTCAGGTCCTCCGAGAGAGAGAAAGAAAGAAAGAGAGAGAGAGAGCATACTTAAATTCACACAGGACACCGGCTAAGACGGGATAAATACTCCAGATAGTCATGTTCCCGGTGTCTAATAATTGAAAGAAACAGAGAAAAGATCACAATGAGATATAAAGCTAAAAACGGATACAGAACTATGTCATTAGCGTTTGTAAACACTCAGAAAAGGGCTTCTAACAGACTTCTTTCCCCATATGAGGGACCTGTTTTGGTTCGAGGTAGAGAAATGGTTTTCTCTGTTGGAGAAGATAATCCAGATTGGGGGTGAGAGATTGTAATTCAGGAAGAGAGAACATTTTAGATAACTATACACAGGCACAACACACAATACACAATACATGCTGTACAGTGCGTTGTTTTGTGACATGTATATCATGCATTTTACTTACGATGTTTACTTTTTTCCATCCTGAATAAAGCCGACAAACAATGCAGATGTTTTACACCAGTTTTTAAAAGTAATTCACTGTTTTATAGCCTACTGAGTTCAGAAAACCTTAATGACAAGTGAACATAATCATATTCTCTTTTACAGTGGTGGAAAAAGTACCCAATTGTCATACTTGAGTAAATGTACAGATACCTTAAAATAAAATTATCCAAGTAAAAGTGAAAGTCACCCAGTAAAATAATACTTGAGTAAAAGTCTAAAAGTATTTGCTTTTAAATATACGTAAGTATCAAAAGTAAATGCAATTGCTAAAATATACTCAAGTTTTATAAGTAAAACTATAAATTATTTCACATTGCTTATATCAACCAAACTGTACAATTTTTTAATTTTTTGTTAATTTACGGATAATTTACACTGCAACAATCAGACATAATTTGCAAACAAAGTATTTGTGTTTAGTGAGTCTGCCAGATCAGAGGCAGTAGGGATGACCAGGGATGTTCTCTTGAAAAGTGTGTGAATTTGACCATTTTCCTGCTGTTAAGCATTCAAAATGTAATGAGTACTTTTGGGTGTCATGAAAAACGAATGGAGTAAAAAGTACATTATTTTCTTTAGGAATATAGTGATGTAAAAGTAAAATGTTTAAAAAATATATAAATAGTAAAGTACAGATACCCCAAGAAACTACTTAAGTAGTACATTAAAGATATGCTCTTGGAACTCTCTGAAGCCCTGTGGGATGCCTCTGACCGTGTCATAGCCATCCTCAGAGAGCAGGAAGGGGAGGTGGAGGTCTGGCCCCTCCTCCAGCTGGAGGTCCCGCCCTTCACTATGCACCACCTCATCAGCACTGGCCTCGGCAGCAGACACCACCCTGTCAATCACACCCTGGAGCGCAGGGTTCATGGTATATAGGAAGACATGAGTGGTATTTGAGCAAACCTGTTTTTTTTTTGTTACACTTTACAATAACTTCCATGAATAAACCATTATAAATCCTTCTAATTTCTTTATAATGTATCTGATGTTATGACCTTCACAGTCAAATAAAATAAGCAGGATAAAAACAACAGGAGGCAATAAATCGATTAATATAATATAATAAAAAAAACACAAATAAGCCAAGACAAGTAACAGTCAAATCTAATCAAATTAAACATGTACAGTGCATTGGGAAAGTACTCAGACCCCTTCCCTTTTTCCACATTTTGTTACGTTACAGCCTTATACGTTACGTTACAGTTGACGGTGCATGTCAGAGAAAAAAATCAAGCCATGAGGTCGAAGGAATTGTCTGTAGAGCTCCGAGACAGAAATGTGTCTGGGGAAGGGTACCAAAAAATGTCTGTAGGATTGAAGGTCTCCAAGAATACAGTGGCCTCCATCATTCTTAAATGGAAGTAGTTTGGAACCTCCAAGACTCTTCCTGGAGCTGAGCAATCGGGGGGAGAAGGGCCTTGGTCAGGAAGGTGACCAAGAACCTGATTGTCACTCAGATAGAGCTCCAAAGTTCCTCTGTGGAGATGGGAGAACCTTCCAGAAGGACAACCAACTCTGCAGCACTCCACCAATCAGGCCTTTATGGGAGAGTGACCAGACGGAAGCCACTCCTCAATAAAAGGCACATAACAGCCCGCTTGGAGTTAGCTAAAGGACGCTGACCATGAGAAACAAGAGAAACCAAAATTGAACTCTTTGGCCTGAATGCCAAGCATCACGCCTGGAGAAAACCTGGCACCATCCCTATGGTGACAGCATCATGCTGTTGGGATGTTTTTCAGAGGCAGGAACTGAGAGACTAGTTAGGATCGAGGGAAAGATGAATGGAGCAAAGTACAGAGAGATGCTTGATGAAAACCTGATCCAGAGCATTCAGGACCTAAGACTGGGGCGAAGGTTCACCTTCCAACAGGACAACGACCCTAAGCACACAGCCAAGACAGCGCAGGAGTGGCTTCGGGACAAGTCTCTGAATGTCCTTGAGTGGCTCAGCCAGAGCCCGGACTTGAACATGATCAAACATCCCTGGAGAGACCTGAAAATAGCTGTGCAGCGACGCTCCCCATCCAACTGGACAGAGCTTGAGAGGATCTGCAGAGAAGAATGGGATAAACTCCCCAAATACAATTGTGGCAAGCTTGTTGTGTCATACCCAAGAAGACACGAGGCTGTAATCGCTGCCAAAGGTGCTTCAACAAAGTACTGAGTAAAGGGTCTGAATACTTATGTAAATGTGATTTTTCAGTTTTTTATTTGTAATACATTTGCAAAAATGTCTAAACCTGTTTTTGTTTTGTCATTATGGGACATTGTGTGTAGATTGATGAGGGGGAAAAACCATTTAATCCATTTTAGATTAAGGCTGTAATGTAACAAAATGTGGAAAAAGTCAAGGGGTCTGAATACTTTCTGAATGCACTGTATGTAGTGTCAGTGGGTGGGGGTTTTGTGTGAGAGTGTCAGTGTAGTGTGTGAGTGTGTGTATATAGTGTGAATATATGGTCTTGTGAGTGTGCATAGAGCCAGGCGCTGGTGGAGTGGAAGAGCTGGGAGAACAGCTGGTGAGGGCTGTGTTGACCTGGCAGCACAGCAGCACATACATGTCATACATGTTCAGTACGCCATCTGGTGGTAGGAATTGGGAGTGACAGAAACTAGTAAAAACTTCATCTCAAAACAGAGAGGGGGGGGGATTAGTTCACCAGAAAGGTGGATCCTTTTAAATGTGCTACTGGACCATAAACACATTTGGCTCATTACTCTATATGGTCCAAATAAGGATGATCCACGTGTCTTTGAAAGGCAATACATGACTCTGTTATTATGGTGGGAGATTATAATGTGGTTTTAAGTACCTCAATGGACCGTAAGGGAAATAACACTACAAACTATCACCCTCATGCACCTAATTAAGGAAATTACTAATTGTAACTAGTGGATATATAAGCTTAAATATAATATATATATATATATATATATATATATATATATATATATATATATACAACATCAGTCAAAAGTTTTAGAACACCTACTAATTAAAGCGTTTCCTTTACTTTTACTATTTTCTACATTGTATAATAATAGTGAAGACATCAAAACTATGAAATAACACATATGGAATCATGTAGTAACCAAAAAAGTGTTAAACCAAACCAAATATATTTTATATTTGAGATTCTTCAAATAGCAACCCTTTGCCTTGATGACAGCTTTGCACACTCTTGGCATTCTCTCAACCAGCTTCATAGGGTATTTTTTTATTTCACCTTTATTTAACCAGGTAGGCTAGTTGAGAACACCTTTATTTAACCAGGTAGGCTAGTTGAGAACACCTTTATTTAACCAGGTAGACTAGTTGAGAACACCTTTATTTAACCAGGTAGGCTAGTTGAGAACACCTTTATTTAACCAGGTAGGCTAGTTGAGAACACCTTTATTTAACCAGGTAGGCTAGTTGAGAACACCTTTATTTAACCAGGTAGACTAGTTGAGAACACCTTTATTTAACCAGGTAGGCTAGTTGAGAACACCTTTATTTAACCAGGTAGGCTAGTTGAGAACACCTTTATTTAACCAGGTAGACTAGTTGAGAACACCTTTATTTAACCAGGTAGGCTAGTTGAGAACACCTTTATTTAACCAGGTAGACTAGTTGAGAACACCTTTATTTAACCAGGTAGGCTAGTTGAGAACACCTTTATTTAACCAGGTAGGCTAGTTGAGAACACCTTTATTTAACCAGGTAGACTAGTTGAGAACACCTTTATTTAACCAGGTAGACTAGTTGAGAACACCTTTATTTAACCAGGTAGGCTAGTTGAGAACACCTTTATTTAACCAGGTAGACTAGTTGAGAACACCTTTATTTAACCAGGTAGGCTAGTTGAGAACACCTTTATTTAACCAGGTAGACTAGTTGAGAACACCTTTATTTAACCAGGTAGGCTAGTTGAGAACACCTTTATTTAACCAGGTAGACTAGTTGAGAACACCTTTATTTAACCAGGTAGGCTAGTTGAGAACACCTTTATTTAACCAGGTAGACTAGTTGAGAACACCGTTATTTAACCAGGTAGGCTAGTTGAGAACACCTTTATTTAACCAGGTAGACTAGTTGAGAACACCTTTATTTAACCAGGTAGGCTAGTTGAGAACACCTTTATTTAACCAGGTAGACTAGTTGAGAACACCTTTATTTAACCAGGTAGGCTAGTTGAGAACACCTTTATTTAACCAGGTAGGCTAGTTGAAAACACCTTTATTTAACCAGGTAGGCTAGTTGAGAACACCTTTATTTAACCAGGTAGACTAGTTGAGAACAAGTTCTCATTTACAACTGTGACCTGGCCAAGATAAAGCAAAGCAGTGCGACACAAACACCAACACAGAGTTACACATGGAATAAACAATAAACAAGCCAATAACACAAACAACAACACAGAGTTACACATGGAATAAACAAACATACAGTCAATAATACAGTAGAAAAAAAGTATATATACAGCATGTGCAAATGAGGTAGGATAAGGGGGGTGAGGCAATAAATAGGCCATAGTGGCGAAATAATTACAGTATGGCAAATTAAACACTGGGGTGGTAGATGTGCAGAAGATGAGTGTGCAAGTAGCAGTACTGGAGTGCAAAGGAGCAAAATAAATTATAATATGGTGATGAGGTAGTTGGATGGGCTATTTACTTGGATGGGCTATTTACTTATTGTACAGGTACAGGTGCAGTGATCTGTGAGCTGCTCTGACAGCTGGTGCTTAAAGCTAGAGAGGGACATATGAGTCTCCAGCTTCAGTGATTTTTGCAGTTCGTTCCAGTCATTGGCAGCAGAGAACTGGAACGAAAGGCGGCCGAAGTAGGAATTGGCTTTGGGGGTGACCAGTGAGATATACCTGCTGGAGTGCGTGCTGCGGGTGGGTGCTGCTATGGTGACCAGTGAGCTGAGGTAAGGCGGGGCTTTACCTGGAAACGACTTATAGATGACCTGGAGCCAGTGGGTTTGGCGACGGATATGAAGCGAGGGCCAACCAACGAGGCATACAGGTCGCAGTGGTGGGTAGTATGTGGGGCTTTGGTGACAAAATGGATGGCAGTGTGATAGACTGCAGCCAATTTACTGAGTAGAGTGTTGGAGGCTATTTTGTAAATGATATCGCTGAAGTCGAGGATTGGCAGGATAGTCAGTTTTACCAGGGTATGTTTGGCAGCATGAGTGAAGGATGCTTTGCTGTGAAATAGGAAGCCAATTCTAGATTTAACTTTGGATTGGATATGTTTAATGTGAGTCTGGAAGGAGAGTTTACAGTCTAACCAGACACCTATGTATTTGTAGTTGTCCACATATTCTAAGTCAGAACTGTCCGGAGTAGTGATGCTGGACGGGTGGGTAGGTGTGGGCAGCGATCGGTTGAAGAGCATGAATTTAGTTTTGCTTGCATTTAAGAGCAGTTGCAGGCCACAAAAGGAGAGTTGTATGGCATTGAAGCTCGTCTGGAGGTTAGTTGACACAGTGTCAAAAGAAGGGCCAGAAGTATACAGAATGGTGTCGTCTACATAGAGGTGGATCAGAGAATCACCAGCAGCAAGAGCAACATCATTGGTGTATACAGAGAAAAGAGTCGGCCCGAGGATTGAACCCTGTGGCACCTCCATAGAGACTGCTAAAGGTCCGGACAACAGGCCCTCCGATTTGACACACTGAACTCTGTCAGAGAAGTAGTTGGTGAACCATGCGAGGCAGTCATTTGAGAAACTAAGGCTGTTGAGTCTGCCGATAAGAATGTGGTGATTGACAGAGTCGAAAGCCTTGGCCAGGTCGATGAATACAGCTGCACAGTATTGTCTCTTATCGATGGCGGTTATGATATCGTTTAGGACCTTGAGCGTGGCTGAGGTGCAACAATGACCAGCTTGGAAACCAGATTGCTAAGCGGAGAAGGTACGGTGGGATTCGAAATGGTCAGTGATCTGTTTGTTAACTTGGGTTTCAAAGACCTTAGATAGATATAGGTTTGTAGCAGTTTGGGTCTAGAGTCTCTCCCCCTTCGAAGAGGGGGATGACCGCGGCAGCTTTCCAATCTTTAGGGATCTCAGACGATACGAAAGAGAGGTTGAACAAACTAGTTATAGCGGTTGCAATAATTTCGACTGATAATTTTAGGAAGAGGGGTCCAGATTGTCTAGCCCTGCTGATTTGTAGGGGTCCAAATTTTGCAGCTCTTTCAGATCATCAGCTACCTGGATTTGGGTGAAGGAGAAATGGGGGAGGCTTGGGCAAGTTGCAGTGAGGGGTGCAGGCCTGTTGACGGGGTAGGGGTAGCCAGGTGGAAAGCATGGCCAGCCATAGAAAAATACTTATTGAAATTCTCAATTATCGCGGATTTATCGGTGGTGACAGTGTTTCCTAGTCTCAGTGCAGTGGGCAGCTGGGAGGAGGTGCTTTTATTCTCCATGGACTTTACAGTGTCCCAGAACTTTTTGGAGTTTGTGCTACAGGATGAAAATATCTGTTTGAAAAAGCTAGCCTTTGCTTTTCTAACTGCCTGTGTATATTGGTTCCTAACTTCCCTGAAAAGTTGCATATCGCAGGGGCTATTCAATGCTAATGCAGTACGCCACAGGGTGTTTTTGTGCTGGTCAAGGGCAGTCAGGTCTGGAGTGAACCAAGGGCTATATCTGTTCCTGGTTCTACATTTTTGGAACGGGGCATGCTTATTTAAGATGGTGAGGAAAGCACTTTTAAAGAATAACCAGGCATCCTCTACTGACTGAATGAGGTCAATATCCTTCCAGGATACCCGGGCCAGGTCGATTAGAATGGCCTGCTCGCTGAAGTATTTTAGGGAGCGTTTGACTGTGATGAGGGGTAGTCGTTTGACTGCAGACCCATTACGGACGCAGGCAATGTGGCAGTGATTGCTGAGATCCTGGTTGAAGACAGCAGAGGTGTATTTGGAGGGCAGGTTGGTTAGGATGATATCTATGAGGGTGCCCGTGTTTACGGATTTGGGGTTGTACCTGGTGGGTTCATTGATAATTTGTGTGAGATTAAGAGCATCTACCTTAGATTGTAGGATGGCCGGGGTGTTAAGCATGTCCCAGTTTAGATCACCTAACAGCACGAGCTCTGAAGATAGATGGGGGCAATCAATTCACATATGGCATCCAGGGCACAGCTGGGGGCAGAAAGTGGTTTATAGCAAGCGGCAACGGTAAAATACTTATTTCTGGAAAGGTGGATTTTTAAAAGTAGAAGCTCAAATTGTTTGGACACAGACCTGGATAGTAAGACAGAACTCTGCAGGCTATCCTTGCAGTAGATTGCAACTCCGCCCCCTTTGGCAGTTCTATCTTGTCGGAAAATGTTATAGTTAGGGATGAAAATGTCAGTGTTTTTGGTGGTCTTCCTAAACCAAGATTCAGGCTTCTAATGTTAACATGCATGAAAGATAAGGTAGTCAGTCACCTGGAATGCATTTCAATTATCAGGTGCACCTTCTTAAAAGTTAATTTGAGGAATTTATTTATTTATTATTGTGTTTGAGCCAATCAGTTGTGTTGTGACAAGGTAGGGGGGTATACAGAAGATAGTCCTATTTGGTAAAAGACCAAGTCCATATTATGGCAAGAACAGCTCATATAAGCAAAGAGAAATGACAGTCCATCATTACTTTAAAACATGAAGGTCAGTCAATACGGAAAATGTGCAGTCGCAAAAACAATCTAGTGCTATGATGAAACTGGCTCTCATGAGGACCGCCACAGGAAAGGAAGACCCAGAGTTACCTCTGCTGCAGAGGATAAGTCCATTAGAGTTACCAGCCTCAGAAATTGCAGCCCAAATAAATGCTTCACAGAGTTCAAGTAACAGACACATCTCAACATCAAATGTTCAGAGGAGACTGTGTGAATCAGGCCTTCATGGTTGAATTGCTGCAGAGAAACCACTACTAAAAGGAAACCAACAAGAAGAAAAATAGCTTGAGCCAAGAAATACAAGCAAAGGACATTATACCAGTGAAAATTTGTCCTTTGGTCTTATTAGTCCAAATTTGAGATTTTTGGTTCCAACTGTCATGTCTTTGTGAGATGCAGTGTGGCTGAACGGATGATCTCTGCATGTGTATTTCCCACCGTAAAGCATGGAGGAGGAGGTGTTATGGTGTGGGGGTGCATTTCTGGTGACACTGTCTGATTTATTTAGAATTCATGGCATACTTAACCAGCATGGCTACCACATCATTCTGCAGCTATACGCCATCCCATTTGGTTTGGGCTTAGTGGGACTATCATTTGTTTTTCAACAGAACAATGACCCAACAAACCTCCAGGCTGTGAAAGGGCTATTTTACCAAGAAGGAGAGTGACGGAGTGCTGCATCAGATGACCTGGCCTCCACAATCTACCGACCTCAACCAATTTGAGATGGTTTGGGATGAGTCGGACCGCAGAGTGAAGGAAAAGCAGCCAACAAGTGCTCAGCATATGTGGGAACTCCTTCAAGACTGTTGGAAAAGCATTCCAGGTGAAGCTGGTTGAGAGAATACCAAGAGTGTGCAAAACTGTCATCTGTGGCTATTTGAAGAATTTCTAATATAAAATATATTTGGATTTGTTTAACACTTTTTTGGTTACTAAATGATTCCATATGTTTTATTTCATAGTTTTGATGTCTTCACTATTCAACAATGTAGAAAATAGTAAAAATAAAGAAAAACCCTTAAATGAGAAGGAGTTCTACACCTTTTGAACGGTAGTTTATATATGAGGGATTGGAAATGCTGCAGACGATTACATTGATAGAAGCCACAATCTATCTGCAATAATAAAGCTGATCTACTCCCTAATTTTAAAAAAAAAATATTTGCTACTGTCGTCTGGATGTTGAAAATGCTATTGTATTCCATCATTCCATCAGTTTTAATTTTCCAAAATGTATTACAGTACACAATTACTTTCAATATCACATTTATCATAGGTATAAAATTAAACAAACAATTGTTATGGTATGAAACATTTTATTTTATGATGCTATAAACATTTTACAGACAAAAAGTTTTTCATTTTTGCTCCTCTCTCCTCTTAATTCTACTTTACATGTCACTTCCTCCCAAGACTCGCGGAGTAACAGATAGCAGTACGTGTATAAATGTGTGTGTATACTGTATGAAATTCACCAAAATATATGAAATATGTTAGATGAAGTATTATTTTCTGTTACTTCTGTTGGCGTCGTTTCCTTTTGAGACTTATCTGTATCTCCTCCTGGTAACACAGAGAGTGCATAATAAGGGACTAATGCTAATTAATATAAACATAAACATAAACACAAACACAAACATTAACATTAACACAAACATTAACACAAACACAAACATTAACATTAACACAAACATTAACACAAACATAAACATAAACATTAACATAAACAGTAACACAAACATTAACATAAACACAAACATAAACACAAACATTAACATTAACATTAACATAAACAGTAACAGTAACAGTAACATTAACATTAACATAAGCACAAACATACCCATTTAAGTTCTCCACGTCTTCTATGGTCTCAGGGAAATCGATGCCTCTCATCTCTGGTAATAGCATGACCAGTCCACTGGACAACACGGTCATGACACCTACAGATAGACATGGTACGGTATTATCAAGCAGTGGAGCTGACCGTTCTGAGATGCAGAGATATGAGCTGTATATCACAGTAAGATCAATCTTTTGACGTCAATGTGAGAGTTTAATAATATGTTCTTCATCAATTTATCTGCATGTATTTCTAAAATACAAAATATGCAAAGAAGAGGAGGGCACTCAACAAAGGGGAGTGGGGGTGCAAAGGAATCTTTGCAAAGGAAAAGGCACAAAAATACAAAATAAATGCAAATATATATATATATATATATATTTGAAAAATGTAAAATACAATTGTGAAATACCATAGAGGAAGAGAGGCAGTTCCTGCCAGATACTGGCCAGTCTGTAGAGCAAGAAAGGGGCAACTATAGCTCCTATATCACTGGCTGATGAGCACACAGACACGCCCAGGTTTCTGTCAAATACAAGCGATATTAGTCTTGATATACAGTACACTACGTCATATCAATATGATTTCATTATTATTTTCAAACACTTGATCATACAGTAGTGTTTACACATATTCCAATGTGTATCATTGCATATTACTGTTACGGTTCACATACACTTAGGTTGGAGTCATTAAAACTAGTTTTTCAACCAACCACAAATTTCTTGTTAACAAACTATAGTTTTGACAAGTTGGTTAGGACATCTACTTTGTTCATGACACAAGTAATTTTTCCAACAATTGTTGACAGACAGATTTTTTTCACTTATAATTTACTGTATCACAATTCCAGTGGGTCAGAAGTTTACATACACTAAGTTGACTGTGCCTTTAAACAGCTTGGAAAATTCCAGAAAATGATGTCATGGCTTTAGAAGCTTCTGATAGGCACATTGACATAATTTGAGTCAATTGGAGGCTTACCTTCAAACTCATTGCCTCTTTGCATGACATCACAGGAAAATAAAAAGAAATCAGCCAAGACCTCAGAAAATAAATTGAGACTTCCACAAGTCTGGTTCATCCTTGGGAGCAATTTCCAAATGCCTGAAGGTACAACGTTCATCTGTACAAACAATAGTACGCAAGTATAAACACCATGGGACCACGTAGCCGTCATACCGCTCAGGAATTTCTGTCTCCTAGAGATGAACGTACTTTGGTGTGAAAAGTGCAAATCAATCCCAGAACAACAGCAAAGGACCTTGTGAAGATAATGGAGGAAACAGGTACAAAAGTATCTATATCCACAGTAAATCAAGTCCTATATCGACATAACCTGAAAAGCTGTTCTGCAAGGAAGAAGCCACTGCTCCAAAACCACCATAAAAAAGCCAGACTACGGTGTGCAACTGCACATGGGGACAATGGGTACTTTTTGGAGAAATGTCTTTTGGTCTGATGAAACAAAAACAGAACTGTTTGGCTATAATGACCATCGTTATGTTTGGAGGAAAAAGGGGGAGGCTTGCAAGCCGAAGAATACCATCCCAACTGTGAAGCACAGGGGTGGCAGCATCATGTTGTGGGGGTGGCAGCATCATGTTGTGGGGGTGCTTTGCTGCAGGAGGGATGGTGCACTTCACAAAATAGATGGCATCATGAGGGCGGAAAATTATGTGGATATATTGAAGCAACATCTCAAGACATCTGTCAGGAAGTTAAAGCTTGGTCCCAAATGGGTCTTCCAAATGGAGAATGACCCCAAGCATACTTCCAAAGTTGTGGCAAAATGGCTTAAGGACAACAAAGTCAAGGTATTGGAGTGGCCATCACAAAGCCCTGACTTCAATCCCATAGAAAATGTGTGGGCAGAACTAAAAAAGCGTGTGCGAGCAAGGAGGCCTACAAACCTGACTCAGTTACACCAGCTCTGTCAGGAGGAATGGTCCAAAATTCACCCAACTTATTGTGGGAAGCTTGTGAAATGCTACCCGAAACGTTTGACCCAAGTTAAACAATTTAAAGGCAATGCTACCAAATACTAATTGAGTGTATGCAAACTTCTGACCCACTGGGAATGTGATGAAAGAAATAAAAGCTGAAATAAATCATTCTCTCTACTATTATTCTGACATTTCACATTCTTAAAATAAAGTAGTGATCCTAACTGACCTAAGACTGGGAATTTTTACTAGGATTAAATGTCAAGAATTGTGAAAAACTGAGTTTAAATGTATTTGGCTAAGGTGTATGTAAACTTCTGACTTTAACTGTATATATGACAGCAGTGTTGTGTTCGAGACCGCCTAAAGCGAGACTCAAGACCAAGACCGGAGAAGACCGAGACCAAAAAAATGGGAGTCCATTTCAAGACCATGATTGTAATTTTGTCAAATAATCACCATAATAAGAGTTCTAAATGTCCAGTATTTCTGTGTTCATATTTCACAACAACATGTGGATTCTTTAGACATTTAGAATAGTGAAAAAATGCATTCTGGGGGAAAATAGAGCCACTCTACAAATTATTACTAACCCAAACACAGTGGGGAACAATGGGCCTTCTACTCCTTTAGAGAAGGGCTAAGGATTTATCCAAATAATTATTATAATAATAATTATCATTAGATTATTATTTTCAATGATGTTCTGATTTAATCTCTTGAGGTTTTATTGGAAAGGAAAGAGTTAACACTGAAGAGACTTGTGATCATTGCCCTTGCTAGTTAGATTGTATTGACATTTCCAGCCTTAGTTACATTCGTCCGTTTTTGTCCAGAATATTGAGTCATTGAAACTGAAACAGTGCAACCCGAATGGAGGCAACAAACTATGTCCCAGACCAGCTGTGATTTACAACCTGATAGCAATATTTGTTTTGTATTGGTGAATTATATGAATCATGCATTAAACTGCATCCATCTATTCTGACAACAATGCCTTACTGTACGTCATGGAACGTTTAGTCAAATAGGACACATTTTAAAACCTCTTATGAAGTTAGTTTTGTAGGATAAATTGGGAATTGTATCTTTTTGACTGATATTATGACTGTCTGTTTGTTTCATATCTGCAAAGTATTTAAAACATTGTCAGTTCCACTTCAAACTCACCGGTTACTTTGTGCTAAATGTGACATTGTTGTGCAATGGGAAGTAATAGTTGTACATTTCGGCCCTATCCAATGTAGTAGTGGTGCTTTAACATCATGCTGTGTGTGACTGCTGTCTTTCCATCAGCCCTATCCAATGGAGTAGTGGTGATTTAACATCATGCTGTGTGTGACTGCTGTCTTTCCATCAGCCCTATCCAATGGAGTAGTGGTGCTTTAACATCATGCTGTGTGTGACTGCTGTCTTTCCATCAGCCCTGTCCAATGGAGTAGTGGTGATTTAACGTCATGCTGTTGTGTGACTGCTGTCTTTCCATCAGCCCTATCCAATGGAGTAGTGGTGCTTTAACATCATGCTGTGTGTGACTGCTGTCTTTCCATCAGCCCTATCCAATGGAGTAGTGGTGCTTTAACATCATGCTGTGTGTGACTGCTGTCTTTCCATCAGCCCTGTCCAATGGAGTAGTGGTGATTTAACATCATGCTGTTGTGTGACTGCTGTCTTTCCATCAGCCCTATCCAATGGAGTAGTGGTGGTGCTTTAACATCATGCTGTGTGTGACTGCTGTCTTTCCATCAGCCCTATCCAATGGAGTAGTGGTGCTTTAACATCATGCTGTGTGTGACTGCTGTCTTTCCATCAGCCCTGTGGAGTGGTGTAGTGGTGCCTGGAGATGTGGGTATACTCTAATTTTGCCAGAAAGTTACCAAACGGTCATGTCCAATCAATGTCCAATCAATCATGGAGAGGTTCATGTGGACCTCCCTTGGAAAACCACTTTGCTCGTGAACCTTGGAGGAAGACCAGCAGTGAGAGGTTCATGTAGAATGTAGCCCATAACAGAGAAAGGCCCCCTGAGTGAAAGATCCTGTGTTTTCCTATAGATTTGTCAGATTTTCACTCTCAAAATCACCATTTTGTTTTTATAGAAAAAATGCAAGCATTTTATGGTCTAAGTCCTCAACAATGCTTAAACCACATCAATCTGATTGGGTGGGCCTGTCAGGTCTTGACCCCCATTGGGTGGGCCTGTCAGGTTCTGGCTGATTTTGGCATGGAATGACATCGGTAGCCGGTAGGGTAGGAAAGACCTTTCAGTTCATGATATCGACCAGTAAATGCTAACTAAGGCAACAATGGTTGGTGTAGACATGGATGGGCCTGGGTGGACACAGGCCCACCCAATGGGGACTCAGGACCTGGCAGGCCCACCCAATGGGGAGCCAGCCAGTAGGTGGGCCTGTCCGATCCTGACTCCCCAGTGGGTGGGTCTTTCAGGTCCTGGCTGATTGACATCGATGTCATTCCATGCCCAAACCAGTTGAGAGCTAAACACTCTTGCTGCCTGCAGATTCTGTTGAAACTAGGCTATGTGAATATATTCCACGTGCTTTGCGATTGGGTAGGCTACTTTGTGCACAATTTCTCTTTTGTACTAATTATACACCTCCACTACACTACTTTGATACACGTCAGTGGGGATTAAGAAGTGAGTTTACGCAATGCCCACTGAAAAAAAGTGGGTACACGGTTATACCTGTGTATACCCTCTACTACACTGTCCCTTTCTGTTTTACAAAAAGTGCCCTCTCCTACATGAGCGCGCTGGTATTACGGATGCTGTCCTTTCAGAATCACCAACCTGTCACTTACTGAAGGCCTATAGGTTCGCCACTTCACAAACATGTCTATAATAGACAAAGCTGTTAAGATATTAATGTTTAAAGAAAGGTGTATATGTTTGGACTGGTGAGGCGGTTTTATGTGCTGACTGAGTTTTTTACTCCGCTGGTCTCAGCTGATCTCGTGAAGAAATTGCGAGTCCTCATTTGCCCGAGACCGAGTCAAGACCGTATGACACCGAGACAAGACCGAGTCAAAACCGCATGACACCGAGACAAGACCGAGTCAAAACCGCATGACACCGAGACAAGACCGAGTCAAGACCGCATGACACCGAGACAAGACCGGGTCAAGACCGCATGACACCTAGACAAGACCGAGTCAAGACCGCATGACACCGAGACGAGACAGAGTCAAGACCGCATGACACCGAGACAAGACCGAGTCAAGACCGCATGACACCGAGACAAGACCGAGTCAAGACCGCATGACACCGAGACAAGACCAAGTCATAATGTGTTAACGAGACCGAGTCAAGACCGCATGACACCGAGACAAGACCGAGTCAAGACCGCATGACACCGAGACAAGACCGAGTCATAATGTGGTAACGAGACCGAGTCAAGACCGCATGACACCGAGACAAGACCGAGTCAAGACCGCATGACACAGAGACAAGACCGAGTCAAGACCGCATGACACCGAGACAAGACCAAGTCAAGACCGCATGACACCGAGACAAGACCGAGTCAAGACCGCATGACACCGAGACAAGACCGGGTCAAGACCGCATGACACCTAGACAAGACCGAGTCAAGACCGCATGACACCGAGACGAGACAGAGTCAAGACCGCATGACACCGAGACAAGACCGAGTCAAGACCGCATGACACCGAGACAAGACCGAGTCAAGACCGCATGACACCGAGACAAGACCAAGTCATAATGTGTTAACGAGACCGAGTCAAGACCGCATGACACCGAGACAAGACCGAGTCAAGACCGCATGACACCGAGACAAGACCGAGTCATAATGTGGTAACGAGACCGAGTCAAGACCGCATGACACCGAGACAAGACCGAGTCAGGACCGCATGACACAGAGACAAGACCGAGTCAAGACCGCATGACACCGAGACAAGACCAAGTCAAGACCGCATGACACCGAGACAAGACCGAGTCAAGAACACATGACACCGAGACAAGACCGAGTCAAGACCGCATGACACCGAGACAAGACCGAGTCATAATGTGGTAACGAGACCGAGTCAAGACCGAGTACTACAGCATTGACTACCAGTATGTAATCCAGTTTGTAAGAACGTTAGGGTTGAGCAGCATTAATGACTTGAGTTTGATGTTGTTATTTGGTCCTACTCTCACCTGAGAGGTGTTGGATACAGCTCAGAGTTGGCAAAATTGACCGTCTCAAATCCAATGGCGACAGAAAGCCTCCCAATGATTGCTATGGCTTTCTTCAGCCACAGATAGTCTATAGAAGATGAAAAAAGAAAGGTGAATAGATTAAACTACCCATCATATTTTAACGGCCAAATTATGCAGAATGGTCATCCCAGAAATGTTAAGGATGGGAATACAACAGATAATCTCATAACGAAAGGAAACGATCAGAAATAAAGAGAGGAATATAAAAACGAATAAAAGGGGGAAGGAAAAGCAACTCTCAGAATCCATCATTTTCAGTCTGAGCTTCACCATGTCAGTTATCATCAGAGTTGTGTAACTGAGTTTTAATTGGTTCTTCACCATGTCAGTTATCATCAGAGTTGTGTAACTGAGTTTTAATTGGTGCTTCACCATGTCAGTCATCATCAGAGTTGTGTAACTGAGTTTTAATTGGTTCTTCACCATGTCAGTTATCATCAGAGTTGTGTAACTGAGTTTTAATTGGTGCTTCACCATGTCAGTTATCATCAGAGTTGTGTAATTGAGTTTTAATTGGTTGACCTCCATCTTCAGCTTGAAATGCCACCACCAGGAGCAACGTGGGATTGAATCCCACCCCAACCACTTCTCACTTTCTCCCCTCTACCATAACATCTGCATTCTGAGCTTAATAATATAATAATGCAGAAAGTGGACAAGTCTCCATTCTCCTATTTCAAATAATACATTCAAATACCAACTCACCTACTGAGACGAAGGGCACTATGAGGCATGCGACTCCTCCTATGAAGTTAGACACAGCCATGAGAGGTCTCCGTCCAACCCTGTCCACCAACAGGTAGAAGATGAGGCCGGTGGGCAGCTCCACGGCTGCAGAGATGAAGAAATCCCGGAAGATATTGTTTCCAGTGATCGCCAGGCGGAGAACCAACCCTTGGAAAACCACTGCGCTCGTGAACCTTGGAGGAAGATCAGCAGGAAGAGGTTCATGTGGAATGTAGCCCATGACAGAGACAGGGTGATGTTTTGGATTAATTGATCTGAGGACTTCATGTACAGATAAAGTATTATTTGACGGGCGTCACAGCATGCGACACTCACCTGGCACAACATCATTTCATTTCCATGGTGATGAGGAGGATGTGTGGCATTTGTTCAATTAAATGAAGTAAAATATTTTTCTACAGTTGAGTGCAGCATGATATGATACAAATGGCATCTGTATGCAGCCTAGTCTTTTACAAATAAACTCTTTGAGTGGAACAGTAAACATCATGTACAGTGCACATTCCATTTCCAATGTGTCTGGGACCAGCCATGACAGTTATTTGGTGTATGTGGTGAATTTTCTAAACTCTTAGTACAAACATCCAAGCTGGTAAACACTTGTAACGAAACCAATTATACATTCAAAACCTTTCATTGTGCATTCATTTTGTTTGTAGACATCACCACACAACCATTGACAAAAAAATATATATGTGTTGTGGATGGGATAGAGGAAAGGTCACAGGTTCAATCCCAGAGCTCGGCACTGGTTTAAATTTGTTATGTTTCAACCCTGTCTCAAACCTTAACCCTTACCTTCCAAATTTGACGTTTACCCCCGCACTGGACAAACGTTAAATACTTAAGTGAGACTGTGATATCTTGTTGCCCAGTTGGCTTGTCTCTTACCAAGCGTAGATGAGGATCAGAGTGTTTCTCCTCATGTTGGACGTCCTAAACAGATCCATGAATGACGGACGACTTATCTCTGCCTCCTGCTCCTGCTTCTCCTCCAGAAGATCAAACTGAAAAAAGACTGATATGTGATAAGTGATATGCCTGACGATATGCCTGATGATACCCCCCAGTGTGTGTATAATTTAACCATAACCATACTCAGAAGAGAGCTCCCTAAAGCACAATAAGATGTTTCAGACACTACTCCGAAGAGAGCTCCCTAAAGCACAATAAGATGTTTCAGACACTATTCTGAAGAGAGCTCCCTGAAGCACAATAAGATGTTTCAGAAACTACCCCGAAGAGAGCTCTATGAAGCACAACAAGATGTTTCAGACACTACTCGGAAGAGAGCTCCCTGAAGCACATCAAGATGTTTCAGACACTACTCGGAAGAGAGCTCCCTGAAGCACATCAAGATGTTTCAGACACTACTCCGAAGAGTGCTCCCTGAAGCACATCAAGATGTTTCAGACATCAAAAGTAGGCAACCTCTCTAAAATTCTCAGGGACAGTTCTCTTATTGCACTTGGTAATGTTTTTAGCGATCCTCATAGCCTCTTTGGTTCTTCGTTGTGACAACAACCAGCGAGGAGATTCTGGAATGAGCCTGAAATGGAAAATATATTTTTATACTTTTCTAATAATAATCAGCTTAATTTCATAGGTTTTACTCAAACCCCTGGACACCACACACTATAGGATCATCAAGGTAGATTGCATTTTTATAAAGTATAATTTTGCATTCCAATTTCATAAGTCATGTCACAATGGTTGGTGGCCAGAACAACAACTGTCACCTGTCACCTGTCAGCTGTGTGTGTGTGTGTGTGTGTGTGTGTGTGTGCGTGCGTGTGTGTGTGTGTGTGTGTGTGTGTGTGTGTGTGTGTGTGTGTGTGTGTGTGTGTGTGTGTGTGTGTGTGTGTGTGTGTGTGCGTGCGTGCGTGCGTGCGTGCGTGCGTGCGTGCGTGCGTGCGGAAATATTGACATATTACCAAAAGTAAGTGATGAAGATGAAGCAGGGGAGACTCATGGCCAGCTGCAAGGTTTTCCAGGAGGGCAATAAGTATGCCAAGAGAGGTAGGATGGCCATCCCAGTGGAATAAAAGGTGCGGGACAGCAATGAGACAAACTTCCGGTTGTTTGAGCCAAAGAACTCAATGACTATCAAAGACAAAAACAAGAAAGACCACAATAACAGAAACGTCAAAGCAGGAGCAGAACGGAGCACAAAACCTCCCATATCATTCCTCTGAACACTAATACATGGACGCTGACTTTCTACCTAAAAACTGGAAGAACTTGTCCCGATTGGTATTTTTAAATCACCAATGAATGATCTTGAGACTGATTACCTGACCTGTCAATGTTTTTAATTTGCTGTTTTTGATTTTGTTACACTCTTGTGAATTCTTTGGTTTTTACTAGATTACTTGTAGTTTTTCATGTTGTTTGTCTGTAATTCATGTTATTTGTCTGTAACGCTCTTGAAAAAGAGATTTTAAATCTCAATGAGCCCTTCCTGGTTAAATAAAGGTTCAATTAAAAAATACATACAAATAATAATAAAAAACCTTGTATGGACTGTGTTCCTGTGTTCCTGTGTTCCTGTGTTCCTGTGTTCCTGTTTTTTCTGTGTTCCTGTGTTCCTGTGTTCCTGTTTTTTCTGTGTTCCTGTGTTCCTGTGTTCCTGTGTTCCTGTGTTCCTGTTTTTTCTGTGTTCCTGTGTTCCTGTGTTCCTATTTTTCTGTTTTCCCGTGTTCCTGTGTTCCTATTTTTCTGTGTTCCTGTGTTCCTATTTTTCTGTGTTCCTGTGTTCCTATTTTTCTGTGTTCCTGTGTTCCTATTTTTCTGTGTTCCTGTGTTCCTATTTTTCTGTGTTCCTGTGTTCCTATTTTTCTGTGTTCCTGTGTTCCTATTTTTCTGTGTTTCTGTGTTCTGTTTTTGTGTTCCGTGATTTATCATTTGCATATATTATTAATACATGTTTACTTTGTAAAAACAATACCCATGTGTTTCAGTGATGTTATGTGTGACTGCATTTCTAGTCAACAAAGAGCACAGAACACCTCCTTTACATAGCAGTATTTCACATTTAAGGCTGGATTCTGGTGCTTCCATACCAGTCACTGTGATTTCAATAAAGAACTTACTAAACACATAGCTGACTGTCCATGCTCCCTTGCAACAGAAGCCCTGGAGAACTCTGAAGAGCAGCAGCAGGGGGTAAGAGGGTGACAGCATCACAACTATCCCTGACACCCCCAGGCCAAACATAGACAGGATGAAACAGGGCTTCCTTCCAAACCTGTTGGAGGAGGAATAATGAAAGTGGAAGAATGCAACTGACATCATTTAAACGATTAAGTAGCATGTCAGAATAACTACTTTTAAGGAAAGGTAGGCTACTACTTCAGAAAGGCAGTAGTAACCTACCTAACTGTGTTTTTACTCTGCTGCATAAGGGGAATGATCCCATAATACCAATACAGGTTATATTGACAGTATTTATTTGCAGTATATAAACAGCTGCTTTGGTGGCATTTACATTGATTGATGCTATGTATTATTATCATCACAGTGTTGAAACAAAATGCTGGTGTACCTGTCTGCCAAGTATCCAGTGACAAAAGCACCAATGAAGAACCCTCCAGCCAGGGACACCTGAATCAAATCTGCAAGCCATGAATCCTCACACACTAAGGAAAACTGGGATAGATAAAGAAACGAGTAAATACATAGATAACATGATGTATATTGGTGACAAATGCACCTTTTATATTGCTGAGAAAACAGATCCTTGCTCAAGGGGGTGACGTCATGCTTAGTTTAAGATGAAGGAGTGACCCTTCTCACTGATGCTGACATGCTGTCAAATTATCAATGATAAATGTTGCACTTTAACTTTTGTTGGTATTTGTAGTTATCCTGAATAATAGGCTATTCAGTAAATTTACTGACCATGCACTTGCAACAGATTGTAATGAATTCATTCCTGACCCTGACTTGGCTCTAGAACATGTATCCTTCCTATTTGTTTCTCTGGCAGATAAACACACCCCTTTTAAACAATTCAGAGTGAAAGATAGATCTAACTCTTAGTTTTGTTCTGAGTTATCTGAGCTTATTCAGATGAGAAATCAGGCCTGGGCCAAAGACTCTGTAGTGGACTGGTCATTTTTCAGACAATTGAGAAACAGATGTACTATCTCGATTAAACAAGCTAAATCAAGCTACTTTTAAAGCTCCATCTCTGACTCTGCTGGTGATCCTTCTAAATGTTAGAAAACAGTAAATTGCACTAAAGCGTATAAATTCCTCTCCTTCCCTGCCTAAGCGAGTTTTGTCTGACGCTGGCATCATAAATGAGAAGAATGGGATGAGTGATGCTTTTAATCATCATTTTATCTCAGAAGTATTTTTATTTGAGAGAAACCGTGGTCTAATTGACGTTGGTCAGTCAATCGACTGCTCTTCCCACTCCCAGCCTCTAGCTGACTTGTCGGTTAACACATCAACTTCTAGTGAATCTTTGTTTTCATTTCAGCAATTTACTATCTGTGATGTGCTAGATGCCGTGCTTGTGATTGATGTATATAAAACAATCCACTTGGGCTGATATGCTTGATCCGATATGCTTGATCCATTTTCGCAGCAGCTCTCTGCCCCCCTCATTGCTGAACCATTAACCCATTTATGATTTTTTAAATATTTTTTTGTATTTATTATGGGTCCTTGGCAAAAAAAATGATGGCTGCCTTGGCAAAAACCTATGTTGACAGAGCTCCAGAGTTCCTCCGTGGAGATGAGAGAAGCATCCAGAAGGACCACCATCTCTGCAGCACTCCACCAATCAGGCCTTTATAGTAGAGTGGCCTATGCATATGTAATCGTGTGTATAGTGCATATGTTATCATGTGTGTGTATAGTGTGTATGTTATCACTTGTGTGTATGCAAGTGTCTGTGTCTATGTTATCTTTCAAATCTATTCTAAATGTACACCAGTCAAGTTTTAGACCAGGTCATAGCACTATCTCTGCTGCAGCCCTAGTTATAAATGATGTGCTTAATTGTATGGATAAAGGGCAACATTCTGCTGCCCTCTTCCTTGACCAGTCAAAGGCTTTGGGTACTGATGATCACTCACTGCTAATTCAGAGGCATTTCTTAATTGGCCTAGACCAGGCTGCATGTAACTGGCTAATAAATTACTTGACAGACAGAACTCAATGCATATCTACTGATGGTGCTAAATCAGGTTTCCTGGATATTACAAAAGGTTTGGGTCCTTTACTTTTTAGACGAACTATATCGACATGTCTGTAAAAAAAATTAATCTGTGCAACTTCCAGCACGTGTTGACTGTGAACACTGAGGCAGTACCTGCTTTAAGTTACAGTTCTACTGTGAACACTGAGGCAGTACCTGCTTTAAGTTACAGTTTTACTGTGAACACTGAGGCAGTACCTGCTTTAAGTTACAGTTTTACTGTGAACACTGAGGCTGTACCTGCTTTAAGTTACAGTTTTACTGTGAACACTGAGGCAGTACCTGCTTTAAGTTACAGTTTTACTGTGAACACTGAGGCAGTACCTGCTTTAAGTTACAGTTTTACTGTGAACACTGAGGCAGTACCTGCTTTAAGTTACAGTTCTACTGTGAACACTGAGGCAGTACCTGCTTTAAGTTACAGTTCTACTGTGAACACTGAGGCAGTACCTGCTTTAAGTTACAGTTTTACTGTGAACACTGAGGCTGTACCTGCTTTAAGTTACAGTTTTACTGTGAACACTGAGGCAGTACCTGCTTTAAGTTACAGTTCTACTGTGAACACTGAGGCAGTACCTGCTTTAAGTTACAGTTTTACTGTCAACACTGAGGCTGTACCTGCTTTAAGTTACAGTTTTACTGTGAACACTGAGGCTGTACCTGCTTTAAGTTACAGTTTTACTGTGAACACTGAGGCAGTACCTGCTTTAAGTTACAGTTCTACTGTGAACACTGAGGCAGTACCTGCTTTAAGTTACAGTTTTACTGTCAACACTGAGGCTGTACCTGCTTTAAGTTACAGTTTTACTGTGAACACTGAGGCTGTACCTGCTTTAAGTTACAGTTTTACTGTGAACACTGAGGCTGTACCTGCTTTAAGTTACAGTTTTAACAGTTAACAAGTAGGCTACCGTGGCTATTTGATCGTAATGTAGGCATACCAGACTGGACTACCATCAAAAACTATAGAGAAAATGCATCCCATAATATTTGAACATGGAAATAGCTGTTCTATCATTCAGCCTACAGTAGCAGCCAATGTGTGGTGTCCATGAGACTTTTGAAGAAAAAAGATATGCAGGGCTTGACATAAACCTGTTTATCCACTTTTCCTTTAGATAACGAGGTGACAGAAAATGTTGTTGTGTTGTTTTATGGAAGAAACCACAAGTATTACAGAGAATAAGACAAATTATTCTACCCTCTGCCTATTGGCTACTTAGTTTATTCAAGCCAGTCTCAAAATACAACACTGCCCCTTTAAGACAAAAAATATATATTCACCTGTACTGCTTTTCAAAGATGTCTAGAAATGCACATGTTTTGTGCTCTTGTAGGAAGCAATCACTTCCATTGCTGACTACAAATGATATATAACTGAGCTAATAACTCACTAGCTAGCAAAGGATATGAACAAAATGTGCACATGTGGCTACATGCCGCTCTCTCTTTGATCTCATGACAAGCGCATCTACCTGCGACCGCTCCTGCTGTACAAGTAAAAGACACAGATCCATATATGGCAATGGACTATTTGCATAAAGGCCTACTTGCAGCGCTGATTGGTTATTCCGCACGAGTCTGTGCACAGTACAGCTGAGTCAGGTGCAATAGAATCCAACTCTGATGCGTTCTGCCTACAACAAAATATCTTGCATAGTTCGTTTTGTTTCGGTATGTTGCATTGAAAGAGAGGTTAATATTGTGTTGATTCGATCACAATTGTCACAGTTAAGAGAAACGTCGATTGTCTTAACTAACAGGGAAAACTCTAGAAAGTTGAGTGAAATTCAATCTGGTGCTTCTCTCTGTGGAGTGATATTTATTCTGTGCTCTGCACGGCAGTCTCGGTGCAGTAGTACTACATTAGTGAATATAGGTCTAGAGCACCATAAAAACAGTTCTGATGATTTGAGCATATGTACTTTGGATGGTGTCCATATTGATCATGTCCCTGGATAGATGAAACGCTGTCTTTTAAAAAGCATATTGAGGGGTTAATAGAAAATGACTTAAGTAAAAGTGAAAGTCACCCAGTAAATAAGTCTAAAATGATTTGGTTTTAAATATACTTAAGAAGCTGATAATAAAAATAATTTTCTATAGAAATAGGTTCTGCCTCTCGATAAGTAGTAGAAAGCAGGTTATTCAGTCAAAGTTCCTATCTGTCCAAGACTACGACGACAGCATTTATCACAGGAGGTTGGTGGCACGTTCATTTGTGAGGACGGGCTCGTGGTAATGGCTGAAGCGAAATTATTAGAATGGTATCAAACACACGGTTGCCATTCCATTTGCGACGTTCCAGGCATTATTATGAGCCATCCTCCCCTCATCATCCTCCACTGTCATCTATATGAACACAGCTGCTACTTCATTAAAGCTGTTAGATGCAGTTTATCATAATGCACTGCACTTCATTATGGGCAACAGTTTAGCACTCATCACTGCATTCTAGAAAGTTGGTTGTCCCTCTTTGATGTCATGTGGGGTGATACATTGCTATGTTTTCCTTTACAAAAAAATCCCACTGTACCTAACATCATCACTAAACTTTAGACATACGAGTTACCACCCCTGGTCTCAGGGATGGATAACTCTGTAAATTCCGTTGGTCTCTACTGAGTTAGGTAAATCAGCTTTTAGTTCTTGCATCATAATTGAGGAACAATCTTCAAAATGTACTGAAATGTGCTGTTTTGATGCCTATAGGTCAATTCAGAAGGCTGATTGAGGACCTTTTTACTGATGAATATCTTTGTTTTTTATGACCATGTTTTTCTTTCTTCTTGCATTTTGTATTTAAATTGATGTGTGTATTTTCTGTAATTTAGTTCAGGGCTCATGTAAAATATACATTTCATCTCACTATGACTCCCTGATAAAATGAAGGTTAAATAAAAGGAATTCATTAATTCATTCGTTCAATTATTTCTTAGTAGAATTTGAGCTCCTGAACTTCCAGACACAGCGGGGTTTTTTGAAGACCAAATTTACCTCTGAAACGATAGTAGTGCGAGACGGATCAAACACCCAGCCGCTATCGCACGCGACTACCGGTAACTGGGTGAGATTAGAAATCAAGGGCCAGTCGATGAGGTCACTGCAATTGCTCTGGCTGCCGTTCCAGAACTTCCAGGCCACATCGAACCTCTGGCAGCGGCTGTAGGTGCCCAATGCGCCCTGTCCCGACTCATCCAACAGCGGGACGGTGAGTTCACGCAGCTCCTTGTCTGTCCAGTCACATTCATCCTGGATGTGCTCTGTCCCGGAGGTCCGGCACCAGTGCACGGGAGTGTTCCCCAAGAACACGACTCCTACGAGGACGAACGCGAAGGTCAGCACCGGCAGAGATCCGAGGACAGTGATTCTCCTTTGGTATGGTCCGTAATCTCCGATGTGGACGAGCAGGTCATCTAAATTCGGCATTGTTTTATTTCTTTATCTTGGGTTGACAGATGTCACTGGTGGCGAGGAGGGCTCATCATCCTTTTAAAGAGAGGGTCAAGTAATTTGACAAGGCACTTCTTTTGTTCAAGTCAATCATTTGGTTAGGTTGACTCCATGCGTAATTGTACCTTACTACAGATGTAGAATCTTAATTTGATCACTCTGTTGCTGCTGATAATTGTCCTGCACAGCAGGAAATGCAAACTTGTAGCGTATTCAATGTTTAAAAATGCTTTTAAAGTTTGTAATTTCAACTTTGAAATGTCAGACTTGATTTGCCCTAACAAAATGTTAACAACCCGTAAAAAAAAAAAACATTTAATTATAATAATTCACATTTCCTTTTTCTTCAGGATCATTTTCCTGCTGTAGCAAACTGGCTCAAATGAATATCCTACATATGTAGAAGTAGAGGTGGGGCTAGTCTAGAGACTTGTTCAAAGTCCCTCAAAGAGAAGGAGAAGACACTCAAGAAAGGGGCTTCATGACCTAAGCAGAACTGTGGGCTCAGTAGGCTAATGTAAATTGAACTTGATGTGTACAGATGTATGATCTTAACTTGATCACCCTGTTGCAGAACTTTTCTGCAGTGCAAGAAATGTAAAACTCGTAGTGTATTTGAGATTTTTTTTAAGATTCTGCAGGTTGTAATTTACACTTTCTGAAATTTCAGAATTGATTTTCCCCAACAGAAATGTACATTAATTACAATCCACATAATAATCCTAATGTCCTGTTGCTACATTATTATTTTCCTGCTGTAGCAAACTGGCTCAAATTAAGATCCTACATCTGTATAGGTTGACAGTCTGAAGTGTTTTCTGCCTGTGGTTGACTTCAAGGGAGAGACCTTTTCTTGGTGCTCTGCCCATACACTGTACACTATGCAACATATATATGCAACATATTGCATTTAGCCTATATAACATGCAATATGTAACATGAACATTTTACAATATATGTGACAGAAATTATACAATAATGAGTTGAACATCAAATGAAAGTAAACATATTCAGTCTACAAATAATGCAGACTACAATATCCCCTCAGACTTATTTATTTCATAAAATCATTTCATAGAACAACTGACTAAATGTCACAACTTTCTTTAATTCAATATATAAAGCATGACAATATAACTCACAAGAGTCCATTCGAAGCATTCAAAGGCTGTTTCAATAGGTAATCTTGACTATTTATTTTTGTTATTTTTTAATCCCCCTTCCACGCAGGAGGCCTTTTGTCTTTTGGTAGGCCATCACTGTAAATAAGAATTTGTTCTTAACTGACTTGGCTAGTTAAATAAAGGTAAAATAAAAAATAAAATAAAACAATTAAAAAATCTATCTCGTCTGTCCAGTTGCGCAACATTTCAAGAGAGATACGGACAGCTTGTTTATTTTCCTAACTTGGCCTTGAGTACCGGGGCACGGGACATAATAATAAGACAACCACAAGTCAATACATAACTGTTTTGAGGATTTGTACAGAATGTGAGATTGAATACAAATAAATGCCCCCCAAAAATCCCCTTGAAGTTCATTTCCTTTTTGTCTTTCCTACACACTGCGTTGTCATGGTACCGAAACAAAACAAGGAACAATATTCCAGGACGATATTACATTTCTTTATTCGACAAGGACAAACCTTGCATGTTTACAAATGACACCCTATTCCCACATTAAATAGGTAATAAGGTGCCTGGTCAAAACTAGTGCACTAGGCTATAGGGAATAGTGTGACATTTGAGACAGCCCCTGTAGATAACATGGACGTTCAAAGGAGACCTTGTCCTCATATGAAGCTATGTGTTACCCATCTGGATGTAATAAACAGGACTCTTCATTTTGCATGACAGACCATACACGGGTCACTGCTCTTCAGCAGAGTTGCCCTTTTACTACATCTGGCTTTAATGGTCACAACTGTTATTAAAGTCTAAGTTTTATAACTTCTAGATCTTCTTTACATTAAAGGCAATAAAAGATCTGAGGACTCATTTTGAAAGTTGTGTGCTTTGACATATTTCAGATTCACTGAATTCACATTCTCTAAGATACAGCTGTCTTGAATATATCGTAAAGAATAGCGTGTCAATATAACATGCCCAGGTGTACTGCTCTTCATAATACAATGTTTTATTAGTATTTTATACATAATGATCACTAGACTAAAAAAAGATACTAAAGAACTACCTAGAAATAATTGACCCAGGTTATCCGTAATCATGATCTAAACAACAACAATCAAAACTGTGCCGCATGTCTGCACCTTTATGTACCATAGTAGGTACAGTAGAAGAACCAAGCTCAAAAGTAGAGCATGGGTACATGACTGACATCTACGGTATCCAAAACACTTTCAAAAAGGTATACAACAGCAAGCAATTAATGATAACAAATGCAATTTACCAAGACTTGAATCTATTTATAAGTCAAAGCAAAGCTCTGATATTCAAATTCTATTTATTCAAATGCATAAGTTAAAATCTGTAAGCAATACAAAAAAATTATAATTCACAAGGGTATCTGACAAGAAATGAGGGAACATCATATGATTTATCTCTGGACTGATCAGCTATTACAGAACATGTTTGTTTTGTCATGGGTCTTGATAGTCTTTTCAGTGCCTTCAGAAACGATTCATACCCTTTGACTTATTCCACCATTTTTTTCTGTTACAGACTTTTTTTCGCACCCATTATACATACAATACCCCATAATGACAAAGTGAAAACATGTTTTTCAATTTCTTTGCAAATTTATTGAAAATAAAATACAGAAATATCTCATTTACATAAGTATTCAGTCAAAACTTGTTAGAGTCACCTTTAGCAGTGATTACAGCTCTGAGTCTTTATGGGTAGGTCTTCGGAGCTTTGCACACCTAGATTGTACAATATTTGCCCATTATTCTTTAGAAAATTCTTCAAATCTGTCAAGTTGGTTGTTGATCATTGCTAGACAGCCATTTTCAAGTCTTGCCATAGATTTTCAAGCAGATTTATGTCGAAACTGTAACTCGGCCACTTAGGAACATTTACTGTCTTCTCGGTAAGCAACTCCAGTGTAGATTTGGCCTTGTGTTTTAGGTTATTGTCCTGCTGAAAGGTGAATTAATCTCCCAGTGTCACGATCATCGTAAGGAGCGGACCAAAATGCAGCGTGGTATGTGTTCATGATGATATTTTAATTAAAGAAAGCACCGAACACTGAATACAAAACAATAAACGAATAACGACCGTGAAGCTATAAGAACTGTGCTGACACAAGCAACTAACATAGACAATCACCCACAACCCACAATGACAATACAGGCTACCTAAATATGGTTCCCAATCAGAGACAACGACTAACACCTGCCTCTGATTGAGAACCATATCAGGCCAAAAACAGAAACAGACAAACTAGACACACAACATAGAATACCCACTCAGATCACACCCTGACCAAATAAAACATATAAACATACAAAGCAAACTATGGTCAAGTCGTGACAGTACCCCCCCCCCCCCCCCCACAAGGTGCGGACACCGGCTACAAAACCTGAACCTATAGGGGAGGGTCTGGGTGGGCATCTGTCCGCGGTGGCGGCTCTGGCGCTGGACATGGACCCCACTCCACCATAGTCTTAGTCCACTTCTGTGGCCTCCTAGGAACGGCGACCCTCGCCACCGACCTTGGACTGGCAACCCTACTAAAGGGCCCCACTGGACTGAGGGGCAGCTCCGGACTGAGGGGCAGCTCGGGACTGAGGGGCAGCTCGGGACTGAAGGGTAGCTCAGGACTGGCTGACGGCTCTGGCAGCTCCTGGCTGGCTGGCAGCTCCTGGCTGGCTGGCGGCTCTGGCAGCTCCTGGCTGGCTGGCGGCTCTGGCAGCTCCTGGCTGGCGGCTCAGGACAGACTGGCGGCTCTAGCAGCTCTGGACAGACAAAACATATAAACATACAAAGCAAACTATGGTCAGGGCTTGACACCCAGTGTCTGGTGGAAAGCACACTGAACAAGGTTTTGCCTGTGCCTAGCTCCATTCCGTTGAACTTTTATCCTAAAAAACTCCCCAGTACTTATCGATTACAAGAATACCCATAACATAATGCAGCCACCACTATGCTTGAAAAGAGCCGTTTTATTTCTCTATTTGGTTAGGTAAGGGTGTGATGTGGGGTGGGCATTCTATGTTTTGTTTTCTGTTTCTTTATTTCTATGTTTTCTTTTCTATGTTTCTTTATTTCTTTGTTTTGGCCGGGTATGGTTCTCAATCAGGGACAGCTGTCTATCATTGTCTCTGACTGGGAATCATACTTCCCTCCTTTCAGGGTGGGTAGTTATCTTTGTTAGTGGCACTATAGCCCTGTAAGCTTCACGGTTGTTTTTCATTTCTTGTTTTGTTGGCGACATTTTAATAAAAGTAAAATGTACGCTCACCACGCTGCACCTTGGTCTCATTCCGACGACGGCCGCGACACGTAATGTGTTGTATTGAATTTGCCCCAAACATCAAATGTTGTAATCAGGACAAAAAAAATCACTGCTTTGCGCCATTTTTTTGCAGTATAACTTTAGTTCCTTGTTGCAAACAGGATGCATTTTTTGTAATATTTTTTATTCTGTACAGGCTTCCTTCTATTCACTGTCAATTAGGTTAGTGTTGTGGAGTAACTAGAATGTTTTTGATCCATCCTCAATTATGCCCTATCACAGCCATTAAACTCTGAAACTATTTTAAAGTCCCCTTTGGCCTCATGGTGAAATCCCTGAATGGTTTCTTTCCTCTCTGGCAACTGAGTTAGGAAGGACACCTGTATCTTGTGACTGTGACTGGGTGTATTGATACACCATCCAAAGTGTTATTATTAACTTCACCATGCTCCAAGGGATATTCAATATCAGCTTTTTTTGTTTTTTAAACCATCTACCAATAGGCGCCCTTCTTTGTGAGCCATTGGAAAAACTACTTGGTGTTAGTGGTTGAATCTGCGACTCAAGACATTTCAACTTTTCATGGTTTATTCATTGATAGAAAATTCCAAAAACATAATTCCACTTTGACATTATGAGGTATTGTGTTAGGCCCGTGACAAAAACATCTCAATGTTATCCATTTTAAATTCAGGCTGGAACACATCAAAATGTGAAAAAAGTAAATGGGTGTAAATACTTTCTGAAGGCGCTGTAAAAGACTGTTAGACCATGTGAGATTTGGTTCTCGCTTCTGAGATTAGTTTAGCTAGGTACTGTAGTCTCCTAACAGCTGCTGTTCTTCTCTGGCACTGGAGACCACGGTCCAGGGGTATTCAAATCTTACTCTACAAGTACTGCTGTTCTCCCTCGATAATTAATTGCGCCCACCTGGTGTCTCAGGTCTAAATCAGTCCCTTATTCGAGGGAAAGAATTCAAAAAAGCAGTGATCTGGCTTCAATGTCCTTGGGACGTCACAAAATGTTTGCCTTAATAAGTCGTCAGGACATTGTGTCATGTTACGCTGGAGGTTTTGTCTGGTGATGTCCCCAATTAAGTTTTTAGGTCATTCTTGGGATGTTGTCTCATGGTCCCCTGGAGGTTTTGCCTAGATCCCGGTTTGTCCCGTGAACGTTTTTAGGACGTTCTTGGGATGTTGTCTCATGGTCCCCTGGAGGTTTTGCCTAGATCCCGGTTTGTCCCGTGAACATTTTTAGGACATTCTTGGGATGTTGTCTCATGGTCCCCTGGAGGTTTTTGCCTAGATCCCGGTTTGTCCCGTGAACGTTTTTAGGACGTTCTTGGGACGTTATGTCATGGTCCCCTAAAGGCCCCTTGAACGTTCTTGGGACCTTGTGTCATGGTCCTCTGGAGGTTTTTTGTCTAGTTCCTGGTTTGTTCCGGGGACGTCACCTGATTGTCGCAAAAAAATATTCTCCCCACTCAAAAAACTGACCTAGGACACGTGCGCCCTAGTTTCATTACACATCACCCCTTGTTACTGTTGCCAAGGACAACAAGACCCTGAATGGTGAACCACTGATCCAATCACATCTCTTTGTCTTTGGGCAACACTAGGGACACACATAGTGCTTTTAACATAGTGTTTTCAATTTACAAATATGACCAACTTTGACTACATTGTGTGTGCTTATTCATAAAGTAATGATTAATTGACATGTTCTCACCTGGTATTTGAACTCACATCCTCTTGGTTCATGGCATTCTAATCTCCTTGCTATACCACCTTGTTTGTACTGAAGAATGATTTCATCTGTAGGCTTATCCCTACACTTTGCACTTCAATGTAACTATCATCTTTGTTAAAAAATACACGGAAGAAAAACTATTATATTTATCTTATCGATTCAGGAGTAAGATTAAAACAGAATAATATACAGTACCCCAACAGCATACTTTAAAAAAGACAAGTCAGTTAAGAACACATTTTTATTTACAATGATGGCCTACCACGGCCAAACCCTAACGAAGCTGGGCCAATTGTGCGCCACCCTATGGGACTCCTAATCACAGCCGGTTGTGATAGAGCCTGGAATCAAACCAGGGTCTGTAGTGACACCTCTACCACTGAGAAGCAGAGATGCAGTGCCTTAGACCGCTGCTCCACCCGGGAGTATGTACTGCAGGTCTGTCTATAGGGCTGTCATTATGTACTGCAGATCTGTCTATAGGACTGTCCAAATGTCCTCTACTGCAGGTCTGTCTATAGGACTGTCAGTATGTACTGCAGGTCTGTCTCTAGGGCTGTCATTATGTACTGCAGATCTGTCTATAGGACTGTCAGTATGTACTGCAGGTCTGTCTATAGGACTGTCAGTATGTACTGCAGGTCTGTCTATAGGACTGTCAGTATGTACTGCAGGTCTGTCTATAGGACTGTAGGTATGTACTGCAGGTCTGTCTATAGGACTGTCAGTATGTACTGCAGGTCTGTCTATAGGGCTGTCAGTATGTACTGCAGGTCTGTCTCTAGGGCTGTCATTATGTACTGCAGATCTGTCTATAGGACTGTCAGTATGTACTGCAGGTCTGTCTATAGGACTGTCAGTATGTACAGCAGGTCTGTCTATAGGACTGTCAGTATGTACTGCAGGTCTGTCTATAGGACTGTCAGTATGTACTGCAGGTCTGTCTATAGGACTGTCAGTATGTACTGCAGGTCTGTCTATAGGGCTGTCAGTATGTACTGCAGGTCTGTCTATAGGACTGTCAGTATGTACTGCAGGTCTGTCTATAGGACTGTCAGTATGTACTGCAGGTCTGTCTATAGGACTGTCAGTATGTACTGCAGGTCTGTCTATAGGACTGTCAGTATGTACTGCAGGTCTGTCTATAGGACTGTCAGTATGTACTGCAGGTCTGTCTATAGGGCTGTCAGTATGTACTGCAGGTCTGTCTATAGGACTGTCAGTATGTACTGCAGGTCTGTCTATAGGACTGTCAGTATGTACTGCAGGTCTGTCTATAGGACTGTCAGTATGTACTGCAGGTCTGTCTATAGGACTGTCAGTATGTACTGCAGGTCTGTCTATAGGACTGTCAGTATGTACTGCAGGTCTGTCTATAGGACTGTCAGTATGTACTGCAGGTCTGTCTATAGGACTGTCAGTATGTACTGCAGGTCTGTCTATAGGGCTGTCAGTATGTACTGCAGGTCTGTCTATAGGACTGTCAGTATGTACTGCAGGTTTGTTTATAGGGCTGTTGGTATGTACTGCAGGTCTGTCTATAGGACTGTAGGTATGTACTGCAGGTCTGTCTATAGGGCTGTCAGTATGTACTGCAGGTCTGTCTATAGGACTATCAGTATGTACTGCAGGTCTGTCTATAGGACTGTCAGTATGTACTGCAGGTCTGTCTATAGGACTGTCAGTATGTACTGCAGGTCTGTCTATAGGACTGTCAGTATGTACTGCAGGTCTGTCTATAGGACTGTCATTATGTACTGCATATCTGTCTATAGGACTGTCCAAATGTCCACTACTGCAGGTCTGTCTATAGGGCTGTCAGTATGTACTGCAGGTCTGTCTATAGGACTGTCAGTATGTACTGCAGGTCTGTCTATAGGACTGTCAGTATGTACTGCAGGTCTGTCTATAGGACTGTCAGTATGTACTGCAGGTCTGTCTATAGGACTGTCAGTATGTACTGCAGGTCTGTCTATAGGACTGTCAGTATGTACTGCAGGTCTGTCTATAGGACTGTCAGTATGTACTGCAAGTCTGTCTATAGGACTGTAGGTATGTACTGCAGGTCTGTCTATAGGGCTGTCAGTATGTACTGCAGGTCTGTCTATAGGACTGTCAGTATGTACTGCAGGTCTGTCTATAGGACTGTCAGTATGTACTGCAGGTCTGTCTATAGGGCTGTCAGTATGTACTGCAGGTCTGTCTATAGGGCTGTCAGTATGTACTGCAGGTCTGTCTATAGGACTGTCAGTATGTACTGCAGGTCTGTCTATAGGACTGTCAGTATGTACTGCAGGTCTGTCTATAGGACTGTCAGTATGTACTGCAGGTCTGTCTATAGGACTGTCAGTATGTACTGCAGGTCTGTCTATAGGACTGTAGGTATGTACTGCAGGTCTGTCTATAGGACTGTCAGTATGTACTGCAGGTCTGTCTATAGGACTGTCAGTATGTACTGCAGGTCTGTCTATAGGACTGTCAGTATGTACTGCAGGTCTGTCTATAGGACTGTCAGTATGTACTGCAGGTCTGTCTATAGGACTGTCAGTATGTTCTGCAGGTTTGTTTATAGGACTGTCAGTATGTACTGCAGGTCTGTCTATAGGGCTGTCAGTATGTACTGCAGGTCTGTCTATAGGGCTGTTAGTATGTACTGCAGGTCTGTCTATAGGGCTGTTAGTATGTACTGCAGGTTTGTTTATAGGGCTGTTAGTATGTACTGCAGGTTTGTTTATAGGGCTGTTAGTATGTACTGCAGGTCTGTCTATAGGGCTGTTAGTATGTACTGCAGGTCTGTCTATAGGGCTGTCAGTATGTACTGCAGGTTTGTTTATAGGGCTGTTAGTATGATCTATACAGCAGGTTTTGCACACACCTACTCATTCAAGGGTTTTTCTTTACTTTTACTATTTTCTACATTGTATAATAATAGTGAAGACATCAAAACTATGAAATAACACGTGGAATCATGTAGTAACCAAAAAAGTGTTGAACAAATCAAAACTTATTTTATATTTGAGATTCTTCAAAGTAGCCTGGCTCTCATGAGGACCGCCACAGGAAAGGAAGACCCAGAGTTACCTCTGCTGCAGAGGATAAGTTCATTAGCGTTACCAGCCTCAGAAATTGCAGCCCAAATAAATGCTTCACAGAGTTCAAGTAACAGACACATCTCAACATCAACTGTTAAGAGGAGACTGCGTGAATCAGGCCTTCATGGTCGAATTGCTGAAAATAAACCAATAAGAAGAAGATACTTGCTTGGGCCAAGAAACACGAGCAATGGACATTAGACTGGTGGAAATCTGTCCTTTGGTCTGATGAGTCCAAATTTGAGATTTTTGGTTCCAACCGCCGTGTCTTTGTGAGATGCAGAGTAGGTGAACGGATGATCTCTGCATGCGTGGTCCCCACCGTGAAGCATGGAGGGGGAGGTGTGATGTGTGGGGGTGCTTTGCTGGTGACACTGTCAGTGATTTATTTAGAATTCAAGGCACACTTAACCAGCATGGCTACCACAGCATTCTGCAGCGATACACCATCCCATCTGGTTTGCGCTTAGTGGGACTATCATTTGTTTTTCAACAGGACAATGACCCAGCACACCTCCAGGCTGTGTAAGGGCTATTTGACCAAGGAGAGTGATGGAGTGCTGCATCAGATGACTTGGCCTCCACAATCCCCCGACGTCAACCCAATTGAGATGATTTGGGATGAGTTGGACCGCAGAATGAAGGAAAAGCAGCCAACAAGTTCTCAGCATATGTGGGAACTCCTTCAAGATGGTTGGAAAAGCATTCCAGGTTAAGCTGGTTGAGAGAATGCCAAGAGTGTGCAAAGCTGTCATCAAGGCAAAGGGTGGCTACTTTGAAGAATCTCAAATATAAAATATATTTTTAATTTGTTTAACACTTTTTTGGTTATTACTACATTATTCCATGTTGTTTCATAGTTTTGATGTCTTCACTATTATTCTACAATGTAGAAATTTTTAAAAATAAAGAAAAACACTTCTGACTGGTACTGTATATCAGCCTACTCCCAGCTGTATAAAGTCCTCAACAACATTCTGCATTTCCTTACATGTAGAGAGAGATAGAGAGCAATAACAGTAGATAATCTGCGTAACTTCTGTGTGTGCTGTTCAAAGGTTAATATAATGTGATGAATGAGATAAAGTTGATTATTACTAAATGCATTGGCTCTAATAAAGTCGATCTCACAAAGGTGTTTACATTCAAAGTTAATGGTTCTCATTAGGAAAGGTAGCTATGCTAGATGTCTTACTGGTAGTTTCTCGTCCATAGTTCCTCAGCTTCCTTTTTCTTGTTCACAAAGAGGCTGGTGGTGAATAATAATCCATGTATTTTATTGTTTGTAAACATATCTGGTAATCACGTACAATAATAATCATTTAATCTATGTAGGCTAGAAGCTGCATCACCAGTGCCTGAAAGACTGGGCTTTAATTTAGTATCAGCACACAAGTGAATATAAATGATTTATGAATGGACAAGAACACGTTTTTATTGTTTATTGTTAAAAATTCCATTCAAACAAGTTATGATCACATGGTCTCCATCTCTGATTGTAACTTACTGTAACTACACCGACCCTAGTCTAGTCAACTGACTCCATATCCCTATCTCTCTGCTCCTGGGCTTCGTCTTCTTCAGCTGCTGTCTTGTCTCCGTTACACCCCTCTATGTGATTCTTCTCTGGGGCCTTGGTTGCCTCGTTACTGGCCTCTGGGGCCTCAGTGTGTCCATGTGGCTCTGTGGTGGTCTCCTCCTCTTCCTCGTTGTCAAAGAATTCAGGCGGCACGACGTTGGAAAGGGTGAAGGACATTTGAATCTCCTGTAGACGGGCCTTCTGGGCCTTCAGGTCAGCCAGCTCTCTGGTCAGGGGGGTTGCAGGAACGGGATTTTCAGTAGCAGGAGTTACGACTGCGGGGGTCTCTATAAGAACAGGGGTTACGACTGCGGGGGTCTCTATAGGAGCAGGGGTTTCAGGAGCAGGGGGTTCAGTAGCCCTCGGCTTTTCAGAGGGTGTCTCACTGGGCTTTTCAGTAGCAGGTACCCCTGGATTCTCCTTCTCTTTTGTCTCCACTACACTGGTGGCAGCCGCTGGATTGGCTTCCTGGAGCTTATGAGAGAGACTGTTCCTCTCCTCCTGCAGTGCCCGGCACAGTTTCTCCAGCTTCTGAGTCTTCAAGGTGAACAGCTCAAACTCCTTCTCCTTCAAAGTTTTCTGAATGGGGTAAAAAGATATAGGGTGAGATTCGTCAAGATAAATCACAGCCATCATCCCAAATGTCCTTCTATTCCCTATGTGGTGTCTATAGCCAATAGGGCTATGGTCAAGAGTAGTGCACTGCACGAGGGAATAGGGTGCCATTTGGTACGCAAACACGATCTCCACCATGAGTCAAAGAAGATCTACAGTCATATTTAAGTCTTTGTTGCTTGTTTGTCTTTCATGTCTTTGATAGAGGGGGAACATAAAAGCACACTGGGTAATGGATGAAACGCGTATGGTGTCTTACGTCTGTGAGCATGTCGATAAGAGCTTTGTTGCAGCCCTCGAAACGGCTTTTCCATTGGATAGACTCTTTCTCCAGCTTCCTCATCTTCTTGGACATCTACAAGACAACAAAAAAAAGACAGTTCAATTTAAAAGTAAGGGATAATCAACAAGGGGCTATGCGCTCTACAGAAAATAATGAACTCCGTGGAAGGTATGTTCCACGACACGCTTGCAGAGTTCAACCAACCTTCCACGGAGTTGCATTATTTTCCAGAGAACGCATAGAGCCCAGAGTTGATTATCGCTGTTATAAAATGGCTATTATTGAACACATTTGCCGCTAGAAATTTGTTCATTTGCACGTAGAAATCTGTTAAACATCTACTGAAATAGCTCACAAGTTTACTAGATACGACAGTAACTGTCAGCTGCTAGTTTAGCTAACCAAACCATCTGTCCTAGCTTGCTATTATGAATATCGAATTTGACAATGCCAATAATGTTTTCAATTTGACTTTTGCTTTCAAAAGCAGCTCAAACAAAGAACATGTAAGAATGAACTATAGCCACCTACCATGCATCTACCGTGCTTTATTTAAGAAATAAGGCACGGGGGGGTATATTGACCATATACCACAAAGCCATGAGGTGTCTTATTGCTATTATAAAATGGTTACCAACCTATTTAGAGAAGTAAAAATAAATGCTTTGTCATACCCGTGGTATACTGTCTGATATACCACGCTATCAGCCAATCAGAATTCATGGCTCAAACCACCCAGTTTATAATGGGTATTATACCCATGGTTCTAATCCTGAATGCTGTATGGTTAAAACTGCTTTCCAGCCTCTGGGTCTGACATATACAGACCCAGATTCGATCCCAGGCTGTGTCGCAGCCGGCTGTGACCGGGAGACCCATGAGGCGGCGCACAATTGGCCCAGCGTCATCCGGCTTAGGGGAGGGTTTGGCCTGCCAGGATGTCCTTGTCCCATTGCGCTCTAGTGACTCCTTATGGTGAGCCTGGTGCATGCATGCTGACTTCGGTCAACAACAGTTGTACGGTGTATCCTCCAACACATTGGTGCAGGCTGGCTTCCGGGTTTAGCGAGCAGTGTGTCAAGAAGCCGTGCGGCTTGGCAGGGTCATGTTTCGGAGGCTCTCGTGGCTCTCGACCGTCGCCTCTCCCGAGTCCGTAGGGGAGTTGCAGCGATGGCACAAGACTGTAACTACCAATTGGATATTCTTTTAATTAAGAAAACACATTCCAGCCGGTGTCTATTCCACAAGTTACCACCGGCTAAATCTATGACGTTAAAATGTCTATTTACAATCCACTGTCTCATCAGCCCAGCCAGGGAAATTATAAACTTGATCTCCACTACAAAAGGCATCTAGACATTATCTCACATTTCTTTTAGACTAACATTTAGCGTTCAACAGCGGAAATTTGTTTAAACCTTGTTTTCTGTCTCTCCGACCTTTGCAACATTGTTTCAATATTCAAATTCGATCTCCAGCTGTCCCATAGTAATGAACGTGTCTGGATGAGACACACAGGCAGGCAGCGTTTCTCAGCCAGTCAAAATCATGAATCAGCTGGCATCATCAAAACCAAGTGCAGCTAGTTTGCAGTCTTTCCAGCTTCAGTTCGAAGTGATTGTGTTAGCTGTGTTGTTGGCTAGCTCCCCTGAACAAGACAAGTGTGCAGATTTTCTATGCCAGCCGAAATCGCACCTCATTAGGTCATTGTTATGGATGTACCCAAATAAATGTCACTAGAAAACAGCTTAAACAAATGCAAATGCAGCTACTTAGCGTTTTTTCTGGCTGGACTTTTTCACGTGACTGTAAGTAGCTAGCAAACAAGGGATGAGAACGTCGCCAGCCAGTATGGCAATGTAACATTTAGAACCAACGACTGGGTCCCGTCCATAGATACAGAACAAAAAGACTGAACGACTGGGTCGTGTCTCTGGCAACCGTACCAATAGAACGAACGACCAGCCGGCTTTGGTAACAACCTTACATTTGTGAGTCGGGACTATATCTTTTGGATGAAATAGTATGAATAAATTCATAAAAATAACGTTTTTAATGAAAATACGTCAATTATTATTTGAATATGTTGGTAACCCGTTGTATGAAAGTGATAATGCCCTCAAAGCCGGTGTTTGGAAGATATATTGGCACGGTTTGCTCTAACAACACCCATAACAATATCCTCCAAACACCAGCTTCTCGGACATTGTCACTTCAATAATGCAAGCTCTAGAATGCCCTTAGAGCCAATCAGATAGTAGTATTCAACAATGCCATGGTATAAATAAATGGAACGTATTTGTGCCATGGCAACACCATTGGTCTAAGATTATACATAAGGTCATCACTATAGGAGATATACTGAGAGTAAGCATTTGGCTACCTTCTCCATGTCCTGTCTGAAGCTGGCGTACACTCCATTGCTCTTTGACACCGTCCCCTGGATTTCATCAAACTTTTCGGAGTACATGGAAATCTGGAGGGAGAAATTAGAAAGTTAAGTGTGTGCAGCAGTATGTAAAAGAGAGAGAGAGAGGGTAGGGGAGACAGACAGAGAGAGAAAGAGGGGAGAGAGAGAGAGAGGGAAGAAAGACAGAGATAAAGAAACCGTCTCCATTTACCTGGGCCTGCATCCCTTCCTCTTGTTCTTTCAGAATCTGCACCTTCACCTGCGACCGTGCAGCCTTATTTATCAACTTCAAAAAATTTAAAATGAAAATATATCAGTTGTGAATTCTTTACCTTGTCACTGAATAACATTTTTCCATTATGTTTTTTAATGTGTGTAGCTTATTCCATGCACTGATCTTCAATAATTGACAGCATATGAATACACTGTATGTGATGAAACTCTTCTCATAGTCAATATGACCTGAAAAAAAAATATTTTTAAATTGTGTAAAAATCTATTAAGTCAGTCAAGTGCTGCAAGATGCTAACTTACGTGGTCTTTCTCTCGCTTGTGCTTCTCCTCTCCCTCTGCAATGATCATGTTTGCCTGTTCAAGTTTAGTTTCCAACAGCTTCTGCTGCAGGTCTCTATGTTTAAACACCTTTTCCAGGTTCTGTGAGGTAACAAGAGGTAGATTGGGCCACTTTCACTGAGACAAACACTACACAGCGTTTCCACAGGAAAAGAGTGGCAATGGCTGGTTTGTATCATTGGTGTATTCCTAGTGGTAATATTTTTGCTTGAAATGTGAACTTTGACATCCCATAACCCGAGCCAAGCTCATCAGACACTAACAATAATGAGAAATGAGACAAATGAACCACTGAGCATGGCCTTGACTCAAGGAGGAGCAAGCTTATATTGTCACACAGTGACCCCTATTGTTGCATGGGCCTGTTGTGTTCAATCATGATGGGTTTCTATCTCAGTTGAGTATTGGATTGATTATAAGTGTGTGAAATGTGTGTGATGTGAAGTGTGTGTGATGGATGTTAGAAAAATACACAAAAGTTGTGTACAATTTAATCCTAACATTGTAACATTTGTTTTATTTTAAAGCATCTTTGAGATTATCATTGTAATGAAAAACACTATTTAAAATACATGTGTGATTGTGTGTTAATAGACAGTACCAGTCAAAAGTTTGGCCAAACACTTACTTACAAGGTTTTTTTTTTAAACTATTTTTCTACATTGTAGAATAATATGAGATTCTTCAAAGTAGCCACCATTTGCCTTGATGACAGCTTTGTACACTCTTGGCATTCTCTTAACCAGCTTCATGAGGTAGTCACCTGGAATGCATTTCAATTAACAGGTGTGCCTTTTTAAGTTAATTTGTGGAATTTCTTTCCTTCCTAATGCATTGAGCCAATCAGTTGTGCTGTGACAAGGTAGGGGTGATATACAGAAGATAGCCCTATTTGGTAAAAGCAAAGAGAAACGACAGTCCATCATTACTTGAAGACATGAAGGTCAGTCAATGCAGAAAATGTAAAGAACTTTGAAAGTTTCTTCAAGTGCAGTCGCAAAAATCGTCAAGCGCTATGATGAAACTGGCTCTAATGAGGACCGCCACAGGAAAGGAAGACCCAGAGTTACCTCTGCTGCAGAGGATAAGTTCATTAGAGTTACCAGACTCAGAAATTGCAGCCCAAATAAATGCTTCAGAGTTCAAGTAACAGTCACATCTCAACATCAACTGTTCAGAGAAGCCTGTTTGAATCAGGCCTTTGTGGTTGAATTGCTGCAAAGAAACCACTACTAATGGACACCAATAAGAATAATAGACTTGCTTGGGCCAAGAAACACAAGCAATGGACATTAGACAGGTGGAAATATGTCCTTTGGTCTGATGAGTCCAAATTTGAGATTTTTGGTTCCAACCGCCGTGTCTTTGTGAGATGCAGAGTAGGTGAACAGATGATCTCTGCATGTGTGTTTCCCACCGTGAAGCATGGAGGGGAGGTGTGATGTGTGGGGGTGTTTTGCTGGTGACACTGTCAGTGATTTATTTAGAATTCAAGGCACACTTAACCATCATGGCTACCACAGCATTCTACAGCGATACACCATTCCATCTGGTTTGCACTTAGTGGGACTATCACTTGTTTTTCAACAGGACAATGACCCAAAACCCACCTCCAGGCTGTGTAGGGGCTATTTGACCAAGGAGAGTGATGGAGCGCTGCATCAGATGATCTGGCCTCCACAATCATGTGACCTCAACCCAATTGAGATGGTTTGGGATAAGTTGGACCACAGAATGAAGGAAAAGCAGCCAACAAGTGCTCAGCATATGTGGGAACTCCTTCAAGACAGTTGAAATGCATTCCCCATGAAGCTGGTTGAGAGAATGCCAAGAGAGTGCAAAGCTGTTTTCAAGGCAAAGGATGGCTACTTTGAAGAATCTCAAATAGAAAATATATTTGGATTTGTTTAACACTTTTTTGGTTACTACATGATTCCACATGTGTTATTTCATAGTTTTGATGTCTTCACTATTATTCTACTATGTATAACATTGAATGAGTAGCTGTGTGCAAACATTTTACTGGTACTGTAAGTAAACACATTCAGTTTAAACTGCACTACAGTATCCAGAACGTTTGTAACAGGGCTCCGTACCGCCTCTCTTGCGTCGTACTGGGAGATGAGGCTCTTGAGTTTCTCTGCCAGGTCACTGTTCTCCTGACACAGCTTGGTGTTGCGGGTACTGTGCTCCTCGATCTGGACCTGGATGTCCGTCAGCGTGCTCTGGAAGTGAGTGGTGATGTCCTTCCTCTTCAGGTCGTCCTCCCTACACCTCTGGAGGGTCTCCTCCTGAACAATCACAGAATACAAGATGATGCACCATTAGGGTTTGTCCCCAATGGCACCTTATTCACTATGTATTGCACTACTTTTGACCAGACTCTGGTCAAAAGTAGTGCATTACATAGGGAAAAGTATGCCAGTTGGACTCCCAGACAAACTCATGTAAGGAGTGAATACACAGACAGTGTATTTACATACTAACCATACACCTGCCATATCATTTTAACTTAGTGAGGGCCACTGGTTGTTGCATCAGACCCGGATCAAATAAATATGTAAAAGTATTTGAGATACACTTTGATTTAGCTTGATGTTTGAACATTCAAGGCTAATCCATTGGTTCCATTTTAAAGGGCAAAGTAAATCAATAGCAGTTCAGGTATTTCAAAGTAGTATTTGATGCAATTCTGGTTGGCAGTACTAGTCAGTGAGAGGAGAGCCTCACCTTGGACATGTTACACAGTGTAATGGGTACTGAGGCACACTATACTGTATATACAAAAGTGTGTGGACACCCGTTCAAGTTAGTGGATTTGGCTATTTCAGCCACACCTGTTGTTGACAGGTGTATAAAATCAAGCACACAGCCATACAATCTCCATAGACAAACATTGGCAGTAGAATGGCCTTACTGAAGAGCTCAATGACTTTCAACGTGGCACCGTCATAGGATTCCACCTTTCCATCAAGTCAGTCACTCAAATTTATGCCCTGCTAGAGCTGTCCCAGTCAACTGTAAGTCCTGTTATTGTGACGTGGAAACGTGTAGGAGCAACAACAGCTAAGCTGCGAATTGATAGGCCACACAAGCTCACAGAATGGGACCGCCGAGTACTGAAGCACGTATCACCTAACAATCGTCTGTCCTCGATTGCAACACTCCCGACCGTATTCCAAACTGCCGCTGGAAGCAACATCAACACAATAACTGTTTGTCGGGAGCTTCATGAAATAGGTTTCCATGGCCGAGCAGCCACACACAAGCCTAAGATCACCATTCTCAATGCCAAGCGTCGGCTGGAGTGGTGTAAAGCTCACCGCCATTGGACTCTGGAGCAGTGGAAACGGGTTCTCTAGATTGATGAATCACGCTTCACAATCTGGCAGTCCGACGGACGAATCTGGGCTTGGCAGATGCCAGAAGAATAATGGTCTGTGGCTGTTTTTCATGGTTTGGGGTAGGCCCCTTAGTTCCAGTGAAGGGAAATCTTAACACTACAGCAAACAATGACATTCTAGACGATTCTGTGCTTGCAACTTTGTGGCAACAGTTTGGCAAAGGCCTTTTCCTGTTTCAGCATAACAATGCCCCCGTGCACAAAGCGAGGTCCATACAGAAATGGTTTGTCGAGATCGGTGTGGAAGAACTTGACTGGCCTGCACAGAGCCCCCACCTCAACCTTATCGAACAAATTTGGGATGAATTGGAACTGCGAGGCCATATCGCCCAACCTCACTCATTTTCTTGTGGCTGAATGGAAGAAAGTCCCAGCAGCAATGTTCCTGTCAGGCGTGTGCGTACTTGTGGTGAAGTCAGGTGCAGGAGAGCAGAGAATTGTGAACAGGCGCACACTTTATTTCGGCAGGAGAAAGATTACAGACGGGCGCAGCTGCTTCAAAAACCTCCAGCCAACAAGGCAAAGTGTAAAGCGCGCAAAAACAGTCACAAATCGTAAATGTTTAACAATTCAAACAAGCTTCGTGAAAATACACGGAAATAACGAACGCCAAACTGGCGCGTTACAAAACACTTAACACACAAACAATTTCACACAAAGACATAGGGGGGGAACAGAGGAATAAATACATGCAGTGTGATTAGAGAATGTAAACCAGGTGTGCAAAACAAGACAAAACAAATGGATAAATGAACAATGGAGCGGCGATGGCTAGAAAGCCGGTGACGTCGACCGCCGAACGAACAAGGAGAGGAGCCGACTTCGGAGGAAGTCGTGACAGTTTCAACATCTATTGGAAAGCCTTCCCAGAAGAGTGGAGGCTGTTATGGCAGCAAAGGGAGGACCAACTCCATTTTAATGCCCATGATTTTGGAATGAGATGTTCGACGAGCAGGTGTCCACATACTTTTGTAGTGTAGTGTCATGTAGTGTAAATCATGCTACAATGAGAGGCTCACCTTGAGGGTCTTGTTGTGTCTCTGCAGCTCCCTACACAGGGACTCCAACTTGCTGCGGGCCAGAACAGCCCTGCTGTGTTCACTCTGGAGCTGGTCCTTCTCTTTCATCACCTGGAGAAGCTTCTTCTGCAGAAACTTCAGCTGCTTCTGGTCACCCCGGTGCTCATCCAGCTACACACACACACACACAAATAAAGACACACACACACACACACACACACACACACACACACACACAAATAAAGACACAGAAACACAAACCCACACACATACATAATTTTTCCTCTTCACAAACAAAACAAATCTATGTAGTATAAAGTGCATTCTGAAAGTATTCAGACCCCTTAACTTTTTCCACATTTTGTTACGTTACAGATTTGTTTTTCTCATCAATCTACACAATTCCCCATAATGACAAAGCGAGAAAAAAAAATGATTTTTTTGCAAATAAAAAAACAGAAATACCTTTTTTACATCAGTATTCAGACCCTTTGCTAAAAAAAATCTAAATTGAGCTCAGGTGCATCCTGTTTCCATTGATCATCCTTGAAATGTTTCTGCAACTTGATTAGAATCCACCTTTGGTAAATTCAATTGATTGGACATGATTTGGAAAGATGATTTGGAAAGGCACACATCTGTCTATATAATATCCCACAGTTGAAAATGCATGTCAGAGCAAAAATCAGGCCATGAGTTCGGATGAATTGTCCGTAGAGCTCCGAGTCAAGATTGTGTCAAGGCACAGATCTGGGGAAGGGTATCAAAACATTTCTGCAGCATTAAAGGTCCTCAAAAACACAGTGGCCTCCATCATTCTTAAATGGAAGAAGTTTGGAACCACCAAGACTCTTCCTAGAGCTGGCCGCCCGGCCAAACTGAGCAATCTGGGGAGAAGGGCTTTGGTCAGTGAGGTGACGAAGAGTCTGACCGTCACTCTGTCAGAGCTCTAGAGTTCCTCTGTGGAGATGGGAGAACCTTCCAGAAGGACAACCATCTCTGCAGCACTCCACCAATCAGGCATTTAGGGTAGAGTGGCCAGATGGAAGCCACTCCTCAGTAAAAGGCACACAATAGCCTGCTTGGAGTTTGCCAAAAGGACTCTCAGACCATGAGAAACAAGATTCTCTGGTCTGATGAAACCAAGATTGAACTCTTCGGCTTGAGTGCCAAGCGTCATGTCTTGAGGAAACCTGACACCATCCCTACAGTGAAGCATGGTGGTAGCAGCATCATGCTGTGGGGATGTTTTTCAGAGGCAGGGACTGGGAGACTAGTCAGGATTGATGGAAGGATGAATGGAGCAAAGAGATACTTGATGAAAACCTGCTCCAGAGCGCTCAGGACCTCAGACTGGGGCGAAGGTTCAGCTTCCAACGGGACAACAATCCTAAGCACACAGCCAAGACAACGCAGGAGTGACTTCAGGACAAGTCTCTGAATGTCCTTGAGTGGCCCAGACATAGCCCGGACTTGAATCCAATCTAACATCTCTGGAGCGACGTGAAAATAGCTGTGAAAAAGGGGTAAAACAAATGTATTTAAAAAAAAAAATTAATAAGAAAATAGCTGTACAGTGACGCTGTACAGTGACGCTCCCCATCCAACCTGACAGAGCTTTAGAGGATCTACAGAGAAGAATGGCAGAAACTCCCAAAATACAGGTTTGCTGAGCTTGTAGCTTCATACCCAAGAAGACTCAAGGCTGTAATTGCTGCCAAAGGTGCTTCAACAAAGTACTGAGTAACGGGACTGAATACTCATGTAAATGTGATATTTAGTTTATTTTCATGCAAAAATGTCTAAAAACCTGTTTTCACTTTGTCATTATGGTGTATTGTGTGTAGATTGATGAGGGGAAAAAACTATTTAATCCATTTTACAATAAATCTGTAACGTAACAAAATGTGAAAAAGGTCAAGTGGTCTGAATACTTTCTGAATCCACTGTACGTCTAGACCAGAGATGGCCCACCTTTTGAAAACCCTCGGATTAAATGTTATATTTATTTGGAATCAGTCGGGGTCTCTGTTTAATGTTGCGAAATATAATAGTAGAATACACAAGGTGCAATTTCGAAATGTTGTTGTGCATCAGCAGTTCTCTCTTGTTATGTCAGTCACTGATAGTCACTCAATTAGCCCATGTCAGCTAACATTTTTTAGATCAGTACGTTAGTCTAGCGGCAAGCTATCTTAATTTGGTAATCCCGGTTGAATTACCACCCGGGGGGCCTGGATTGATTTTATTAGTCAGTCTCACTCAGATATCACACTAAAAACTACAAACATTTCTCTCCGCTGTCATGACGTGCCCTGTGGGAAGGATCATAGCTCTCTCTCTCTCCCTCTCTCCATTTCTCTCTCTCTCTCTCTCCCTCTCCCCCTCTCTCTCTCCCTCTCCCTCTCCCTCTCTCTCAAACTGCCACACCCCTTCACACAGGGTGTGAACAGTCTTTAGACATAGTTTCAGGCTTTTTGGATATAAAGAGAATCTTTATGGAACAAAACAAACATTTATTGTGTGACTGGGAGTCTCGTGAGTGCAAACATACAAAGATCATCAAAGGTAAGCAATTATTTTTATTGCTTTTCTGACTTTCGTGACCAATCTACTTTGCTGCTAGCTGTTTGTAATGTTTTGTCTGCTGAGAGCTGTCCTCACATAATCACATGGTTTGCTTTCACCGTAAAGCTTTTTTGAAATCTGACACGCCAGGTGGATTAACAACAAGCTAAGCTGTGTTTTGGTACATTGCACTTGTGATTTCATGAAAATTAAATATTTGTAGTTATTTAATTTTAATTTGGCGCTCTGCAATTCACCGGATGTTGATGAAAATGATCCCACTAAAGGGATCGGTGCTCCAAGATTAAAAAACAACAAGAAAATGATGCCGTCTGGTTTGCTTAATACAAGGAACTTGAAATTATTTATACTTTTACTTTTACTTTTGCTACTTAAGTATATTTAAAAAGAAATACTTTTAGACTTTTACTCAAGTAGTATTTTACTGGGTAACTTTCACTTTTACTTGAGTCATTTTCTATTAAGATATCTTTACTTTTACTCAAGTATGACAATTGGGTACTTTTTCCATCAGCACTAACTCTGAAGCATGGATCAACACTGCCTCATGGATCAGCATGCCCCGCTCACCAGCTCAGCATGTTTCTTGATGATGGCCTCCAGTTTCTGCTCTGGAGTGCCGAGCTTGTTCAAACTCTGCATCAATAGCATGGCCTCTTTACCTGAACAGAGATCTTGTTATAGTACAGTTAATAACACAAAAACTATTGATACACTGTAACACTAGAACTATTGATACACTGTAACACTGGAACTATTGATACACTGTAACACTAGAACTATTGATACACTGTAACACTGGAACTATTGATACACTGTAACACTAGAACCATTGATACACTGTAACACTAGAACTATTGATACACTGCAACACTAGAACTATTGATACTGCAACACTAGAACTATTGATACTGCAACACTAGAACTATTGATACTGCAACACTAGAACTATTGATACTGCAACACTAGAACTATTGATACTATAACACTAGAACTATTGATACACTGTAACACAAGAACTGTTGAAGCTGAATAAAACCAAAGAAGAAGAAGAAAAGAACCCACCTAGGCTTTTCAGCATCTTCTTCTCTAGTTTCTGGTCCTTAGCAGAGCTCTTCTTAGTGACCTGCTCCTTCAGTGCCTCCTCTTCCACCTCCTCCTGCTCCGTGGGTTCCTCGCTGGCCTCCTGGTAGGTACTGATGATGTCCTCTAGCTGCTTGCTCAGGTCCTCTGTCAAGTCCACCTGACCCTGACCCTGGGCTGGCTCCCCCTGGCCACTCACCTGACAAGTCTCCATTCTGATAGACTAACAACAAAAGAGAATGATACAGAATATAATTAGAATGACTAAAACTAATGTGGTTATATTCTAGTTCAATGTTCCCATGAAGGATGGTCATTAATGAGACAAGACCTAGAGACTATGCGCTATTACACACACTCACAATGCAAATCCCCCGATTGGTTCCTCATGCTCGGGTAATAAAAGCAATCAAATACGCTGAGTGTACAAAACATTAGGAACACCTTCCTAATATTGAGTTGCACTCTCCTTTTGCCCTCAGAACAGCCTTAAATAGTTGGTCATGGATTCTGTAAGGTGTCGAAAGTGTTCCACAGGGATGCTGGCCCATGTTGACTCCAATGCTTCCCACATTTGAGTCAAGTCGGCTGGATGTCCTTTAGGTAGAGGACCATTCTCGATACACACGGGAAACTGTTGAGCGTGAAAAACCCAGCAGCGTTGCAGTTCTTGACACACTCAAATCAGTCCACCTGGCACCTACTACCATACCCCTGTTCAAAGGCACTTAAATATTTTGTCTTCCCCATTCACCCTCTGAATGACACACATACACAATCCATGTCTCAATTGTCTCAAGGCTTAAAAATCCTTACTTAACCTGTCTCCTCCCCTTCGTCTACACTGATTTGAAGTAGGTTTAACAAGTGACATCAATAAGGGATCATAGCTTTCACCTGAATTCACCTGGTCAGTCTACGTCATGGAAAGAGCATGTGTTCCTACTGTTTTGTCCACTCAGTATATACTAATATACTTCTACTATTATACTACTGCATAAGGGGAAAACATTCAAGCCAAGGTCAATCCAAACTTCAACAGAATAGCTTTAACATCATTTCCAATATTATTAAAACTGTTTTCTCTTGATGTGTATCTATTTAATGACCCTAAATGACATAGTCAATCAGATTCACAACTTATAATATATCAACTGAAGTCTGGTGGTAGAGCTTGACTGTGGCCTGTTTATGTGCATATAATTAGTCTGCTGCCTGGGTGCAAAGCCTCTACTCATTCTCCACTTCCCGCTGCTCAGTGCTTTCACAGGCAGAGCTGAGTTGTCAGAGCACTTGCCACCTGTTCTGGGCACACATGCTATTTTAGGAACTTCTTAATATGGTCATGTTATTTATTTATTTCAAAACCTCACTTTAGTTGGTGTAAATTGTAGTAGTATATGGATTGATGAAACTAATACCCAGAACAGTGAGTACACAGCAGTGTTGCAGTTGCATTTTGCCCAGAAGAAGTAACACATCCATTTTTATTGTGATACTATATTCCACAGCTTCCTGTCTAAAAATGTGACTCTTTTGCATGTGTGTGTATTTCTAATGAATCTTTCAGATAGAGCAGTGTGATTGGACATCGCCCTCCAAGCAGCCTGCCTAATCCATTCCACCAATGACTTTTGGAACCGAACACTAATTTGATACAACAGTAGGCCTATATTGTAATTGACAAGTTCACGTAAAAATGTCAAAGAACAAGTGGTCCACCGCAACACAAACTGTACACTACTTCACAAATATGACGAATCTGTTACCCATTCCAAAAAATACAAATAGCTTATCCAAAATACTTTCAAACAAATCCCCACAATGCCACAGGAACACCAAGGAAAACATCCCACCCAAAACACAAAACGCATACGAGATATTGAAATGATTCTTACCGGAAGGTCCTGGAAGGTCTTACCAGAAGGTCCTGGGTATATGAGAAAGACAAGGAGAAATGAGAAGGAGGAAAAGAGCGAGAGAGAGAGAGGGGGGGGGGGGGGGGAGGTCTGGCCCACATATAGAACAGCTGTGAAAAGACCTCAAAATAAACCCCAGGGACACAACTGACACCAACACAGAGAGAGGGACAGGGGAACATACTGACACAAACACAGAGAGGGACAAGGACACAACTGACACCAACACAGAGAGAAGGACAGGGACACAACTGACACCAACACAGAGAGAAGGACAGGGACACAACTGACACCAACACAGAAAGGGACAAGGACACAACTGACACTAACACAGAGAGAGGGACAGGGGAACATACTGACACCAACACAGAGGGACAGGGACGCAACTGACACGAACACAGAGAGAGGGACAGGGACACAACTGACACCAACACAGAGAGAGGGACAGGAGGACATACTGACACCAACACAGAGAGGGACAGGGACACAACTGACACCAACACAGAGAGAAGGACAGGGACATAACTGACACCAACACAGAGAGGGACAAGGACACAACTGACACCAACACAGAGAGAGGGACAGAGGAACATACTGACACCAACACAGAGGGACAGGGACGCAACTGACACGAACACAGAAAGACAGGGAAACTTACTGACACCAACACAGAGAGAGGGACAGGGGAACATACTGACACCAACATAGAGAGGGACAGGGACAAAACTGACACCAACACAGAGAGAGGGACAGGGGAACATACTGACACCAACAGAGAGAGAGGGACAGGGACACAACTGACACCAACACAGAGAGAGGGACAGGGGAACATACTGACACCAACACAGAGAGGGGGACAGGGACACAACTGACACCAACACAGAGAGGGACAGGGACACAACTGACACCAACACAGAGAGAGAGACAGTGGAACATACTGACACCAACACAGAGAGAGAGACAGGGACACAACTGACACCAACACAGAGAGAGTGACAGGGACAAAACTGACACCAACGCAGAGAGACAGGGACAGGGACACAACTGACACCAACACAAAGAGACAGGGACATAACTGACACCAACACAAAGAGACAGGGGAACATACTGACACCAACACAGAGAGACAGGGGAACATACTGACACCAACACAGAGGGGGACAGGGACACAACTGACACCAACACAGAGAGAGGGACAGGGGAACATACTGACACCAACACAGAGGGACAGGGACGCAACTGACACCAACACAGAGAGACAGGGGAACATACTGACACCAACACAGAGAGACAGGGGAACATACTGACACCAACACAGAGACAGGGGAACATACTGACACCAACACAGAGGGGGACAGGGACACAACTGACACCAACACAAAGAGACAGGGACATAACTGACACCAACACAGAGAGAGGGACAATGGAACATACTGACACTAACACAGAGAGAGGGACAATGCAACATACTGACACCAACAGAGAGAGAGGGACAATGGAACATACTGACACCAACAGAGAGAGAGGGACAATGGAACATACTGACACCAACACAGAGAGAGGGACAATGGAACATACCGACACCAACACAGAGAGAGGGACAATGGAACATACTGACACCAACAGAGAGAGAGGGACAGGGACACAACTGACACCAACACAGAGAGGGACAGGGACACAACTGACACCAACACAGAGAGAGAGGCAGGGACACAACTGACACCAACACAGAGAGAGGGACAGGGGAACATACTGACACCAACACAAAGAGAAGGACGGGGAAACATACTGACACCAACACAGAGAGAAGGACAGGGACACATACTGACACCAACACAGAGAGAGGGACAGGGGAACATACTGACACCAACACAGAGAGGGGGACAGGGGAACACACTGACAGCAATAGAGAGAGAGACAGGGGAACATACTGACACCAATAGAGAGAGAGAGAGAGAGGGGGGGGAACATACTGACACCAGTAGAGAGAGAGAGGAGAACATACTGACACCAGTAGAGAGAGAGACAGAGGAACATACTGACACCAATAGAGAGAGAGAGAGAGAGAGAGAGAGGGGGAACATACTGACACCAGTAGAGAGAGAGAGGAGAACATACTGACACCAATAGAGAGAGAGACAGAGGAACATACTGACACCAATAGAGAGAGACAGGGGAACATACTGACACCAGTAGAGAGAGAGACAGAGGAACATACTGACACCAGGAGAGAGAGAGAGAGAGAGAGAGAGAGAGAGAGAGAGAGAGAGAGAGAGAGAGAGAAGGAACATACTGACACCAGTAGAGAGAGAGAGCGAGGGGAACATACTGACACCAGTAGAGAGAGAGACAGAGGAACATACTGACACCAGTAGAGAGAGAGACAGAGGAACGTATAAATGTCTTTCCTTGATGAGGATGTCCCACAATGAAACCACACAAACGTATGCTTCCAAGATTGTAATGACCTAAAGACAAGAGTGAGGTTGATATTGATCAAGACACTTTAAGGACTTTGCAACAGTACAATTTAGCTCTATACATGAGACAACCAGCAATCCTGTTTTACTCACTCTGCAGCAACCAGCAACCATGTTTTACTCACTCTGTAGCAACCAGCAACCAGCAACCATGTTTTACTCACTCTGCAGCAACCAGCAACCATGTTTTACTCACTCTGTAGCAACCAGCAACCATCGTTTACTCACTCTGTAGCAACCAGCAACCATGTTTTACTCACTCTGCAGCAACCAGCAACCATGTTTTACTCACTCTGTAGCAACCAGCAACAATGTTTTACTCACTCTGTAGCAACCAGCAACCATGTTTTACTCACTCTGTAGCAACCAGCAACCATGTTTTACTCACTCTGCAGCAACCAGCAAACATGTTTTACTCACTCTGTAGCAACCAGCAACCATGTTTTACTCACTCTGTAGCAACCAACAACCATCATTTACTCACTCTGTAGCAACCAGCAACCATCATTTACTCACTCTGCAGCAACCAGCAACCATGTTTTACTCACTCTGCAGCAACCAGCAACCAGCAACCATGTTTTACTCACTCTGCAGCAACCAGCAACCATGTTTTACTCACTCTGCAGCAACCAGCAACCATGTTTTACTCACTCTGAAAGCAAACAGCAACCATCGTTTACTCACTCTGCAGCAACCAGCAACCATGTTTTACTCACTCTGTAGCAACCAGCAACCATAGTTTATTCACTCTGCAGCAACCAGCAATTATCGTTTACTCACTCTGCAGCAACCAGCAACCATGTTTTACTCACTCTGCAGCAACCAGCAACCATGTTTTACTCACTCTGCAGCAACCAGCAACCATGTTTTACTCACTCTGTAGCAACCAGCAACCATGTTTTACTCCCTCTGCAGCAACCAGCAACCATGTTTTACTCACTCTGCAGCAACCAGCAACCATGTTTTTACTCACTCTGCAGCAACCAGCAACCATGTTTTACTCACTCTGCAGCAACCAGCAACCATGTTTTACTCACTCTGCAGCAACCATGTTTTACTCACTCTGCAGCAACCAGCAACCATGTTTTACTCACTCTGCAGCAACCAGCAACCATTTTTTTACTCACTCTGCAGCAACCAGCAACCATGTTTTACTCACTCTGCAGCAACCAGCAACCATGTTTTACTCACTCTGCAGCAACCATGTTTTACTCACTCTGCAGCAACCAGCAACCATCGTTTATTCACTCTGCAGCAACCAGCAACCATCGTTTACTCACTCTGCAGCAACCAGCAACCATCGTTTACTCACTCTGTAGCAACCAGCAACCATCGTTTACTCACTCTGCAGCAACCAGCAACCATGTTTTACTCACTCTGTAGCAACCAGCAACCATCGTTTACTCACTCTGTAGCAACCAGCAACCATCGTTTACTCACTCTGCAGCAACCAGCAACCATGTTTTACTCACTCTGCAGCAACCAGCAACCATCGTTTACTCACTCTGTAGCAACCAGCAACCATCGTTTACTCACTCTGCAGCAACCAGCAACCATCGTTTACTCACTCTGCAGCAACCAGCAACCATCATTTACTCACTCTGCAGCAACCAGCAACCATCGTTTACTCACTCTGCAGCAACCAGCAACCATCGTTTACTCACTCTGTAGCAAACAGCAACCATCATTTACTCACTCTGCAGCAACCAGCAACCATCGTTTACTCACTCTGCAGCAACCAGCAACCATCATTTACTCACTCTGCAGCAACCAGCAACCATCGTTTACTCACTCTGCAGCAACCAGCAACCATCGTTTACTCACTCTGTAGCAAACAGCAACCATCATTTACTCACTCTGCAGCAACCAGCAACCATGTTTTACTCACTCTGTAGCAACCAGCAACCATGTTTTACTCACTCTGCAGCAACCAGCAACCATCATTTACTCACTCTGCAGCAACCAGCAACCATCGTTTACTCACTCTGCAGCAACCAGCAACCATGTTTTACTCACTCTGTAGCAACCAACAACCATCATTTACTCACTCTGCAGCAACCAGCAACCATCATTTACTCACTCTGTAGCAACCAGCAACCATGTTTTACTCACTCTGCAGCAACCAGCAACCATGTTTTACTCACTCTGTAGCAACCAGCAACCATGTTTTACTCCCTCTGCAGCAACCAGCAACTGAATTCATAGAGAGCTGAGACATTTTATGACTAATATACACACGAAATCCATTGTATAATTGATCAGGGCGTGTTTAGTAACAGTGGCTGGATTAGAAATTATTGTATTTAGGTGCAAGTCCGCCCCTTTCTCAGAGTAAGCGCTGTCTGTAGTGACTATTCCTCACCAGAGGATGTCAGTAGAATATGAAACATGAATCTATCTATCACTCTATTCTATAGTTCTCCCTGCCAGAGGAGTGATATAATCTGAAACCTCACTGGGCTCGCTCTAATCCTAAACAACTGTAGATTATGCTATAGATTATGTAGATGGTTTTGGACATTCATTATCGACCAGCACAAAGGTAAAGCTTTAAGGAGACACATTACTGATAATGTTATTAATACTCAAAATAATCTGCGGTACACATTCATTAATGATTGAGAACGAAGTATATTCATATATATATATATATATAGCCATTTAAAATTAATTTCTCAACACGCAATAACAAACAAGCTCCAACATTAAGACAGAAATAGAGAAAGAACTAAACAAAGGAATTATCTGCCATGTTTCTTTCATTTTTATTTAACCAGGCAAGTCAGTTAAGAACAAATTCTTATTTTCAATGACAGCCTAGGAACAGTTCAGGGGCAGAACGACAGATTTGTACCTTGTCAGCTCGGGGGTTTGAACTTGCAACCTTCCGGTTACTAGTCCAACGCTCTAACCACTAGGCTACCCTGCCGCTCATCTAGGTACCTTGAGATGAATGCCCTAACTGTAAGTTGCACCGATTAGAGCCTCTGCTAAATGACTAAAATGTCAATGTAATTAGCCACAGAGCTTCTGCTTCAATATGTGATGGGTAAAGGATCTGTGATTTAACACAGACTTTAATAAACACGAGAAGCAGAGTTCAATAGATATGACATAGTGGAATAAAACACAGACGATACTCTGCAACCGCAAACACACGGAGTAAACAAAACATTAAGAACACCTGCTCTTTCCATCACATAGACTGACCAGGTGAATCCAGGTGAAAGCTATGATCTATTATTTATGTCACTTGTTAAATCCACTCCAATCAGTGTAGATGAAGGGGAGGAGACAGGTGAAAGAAGGATGTTTAAGCCTTGAGACAATTGTGACACGGATTGTGTATGTGTGTCATTCAGAGGGTGAATGGGCAAGACAAAATATTTAAGCGCCTTTGAACAGGGGTATTGCAGTAAGTGCCAGGTGTACTGGTTCGTGTCAAGAACTGCAAAGCTGCTGAGTTTTTCACACTCAACAGTTTCATGTGTGCATCAAGAAGGGTCCACCACCCAAAGGACATCCAGCCAACTTGACACAACCGTGGGAAGCATTGGAGTCAACATGGGCCAGCATGGGGCAGCATCCCTGTGGAACGCTTTCACCATCTCGTAGAGTCCATGCCCTGACTATTGAGGCTGTTCTGAGGACAAAAGGGGGGGTGCAACTTAATATTAGGAAGGTGTTCCTGATGTTTGGTGTACTCAGTGTAGTTCAGTAGCAGGAGAGATGATACAAACTGATAATCTGCAGTCAAAGGAAATCCAACAGGAAGTCATATCTATTGGTTGCAAGACTTTCTACTTCAACCGTCCTCTCTGTATACACACATAACATCACCCTGTAGCTATATGCTACATACCAGACAGCATGTACATCGAGTGGGTCCAGCGGTAGCTACCCCAGACATTCTTGTGAGAGGTAAAGTTGATTATAACACCGTGCTTGTAATGTAAACATGTCGAGTTGTGTGTTTCAAATCAGTCCACTAACTCATGCCTCAACGGTGAACCTGTAAATGTCAAAATGTCAATTTGCCAACATTCCTGTTAACTTCCATATTGGAAATGCAGCCATTATTTATTTATTTTTACCTCTGAAAAGATAATCTCAGTCGTTTATCTCTGTACCTACAATTCACATAAAAAGTCATGTGAATTCAACACTGGAAAAAAATGGTTTAAAATTGGACGTAAAGGAAATGTGAATTTCAAGGTACGTCGGTACAGGTCGTTACAAACTACTCAACCCACCCCATCTTCTTTACCAAAAATTTAAAGTAAAATGAATTCACACTTGAAATTAAAGAGGAGTTAAACTTATGTGCCCTGTACGTGCACTCAGATAACAATCACTTCATAGTAGTGGAATGTTTGAAGTGACACTAGAATACATGATTGTTTTTTTTATTTCTCCTTAATAACCATCTCAGTCAGATATAAAAGATAGGATGAAAGTGCTTATTTAAATTCACAAAAAGGTTCAAAGGCCAGAATAACGAACAACGATTGCTTAAAGCCATAAGTTATAATGCAATGACATGACTTCATAAGCATCTCACAAGCCTCTCACAAGCCTCTCACAAGCATCTCATAAGCATGGGTCAGTGAGACACACTGTTGCATAAGTGGAGATCATATACAGCATATAAATAGTAGACAAATATTTACCATCAGCAATAAAAGCATACTTTTCTAATATATAAAGACATCTTACAGTAAACGTATGCACTTCTCTATTTGTGCAATAGCAAAAACTCATGCGTTTGTTCAAAAAGCTAAAAACACAACATTGAGAATCTGCAACATAACAAATATTTCAAATAGATATATTTTACATAAAATGTAGCTAGAAAAACACCAATTTAATTCCACAAAGTAAAAGCAATTTTTTTTGTGCAATTTCTTTGTTGATAATAACACTGTCACGCCAGACAATTCTGATTCAAAGTTCCTTAAACATGATATTCTCTTTTTCCTCGCTTAATACGATTATTTAAAACATTATGTAGAAAGCAAAGAAAAGGCACAGATCTTTGCTTTTCAATCAAAAGCACCAAACTGGACAAAAAGCAAGTCTACACTAAATTTGGTCAGATTCAGTTTTCAAATACTTTCATATTTTTTTAGATACTTTCCCCGTTATTTCCTTTCCAATTTCTCTCCAATAATCAAATTCTTAACTAATCACTCGATATGAATACAATTTAAACAACAAGCCTATTTTGAAAATAGTACACATACGCATTTATATGAATAAATGTGTTAAGAGTGGGTTATGGGGTATAATAAATATAAATGATTCTGTTTGTGTGCAAGTGTATGCAAGCATAATTAACGTAGAAGCATTCTCTTTAAATCCCATATATTGCACCTGTGTCCACTACTTCAACCGTCCTCTTGCTTATCCTTTGCTGCGAGGAACTCCACTGACCTAAAAGTTCAAAAAAAATTCATAGAGAGTATAAAGTCTCTGTTTTTAAAGGTTTGTTTTCCTCTCAGATATAGATCATAGTATGGTGAGGGGAGGGGAATGTTAAGACACATGAACGTTGCATTACTAACATGAAGAAACCTGAAGTAACTGAAACTGAGAGAAGAATCCCCCAACACCCAACCAATGGGGTCTGTCTGTCTGTCTGTCTGTCTGTCTGTCTGTCTGTCTGTCTGTCTGTCTGTCTGCCTGCCTGCCTGCCTGCCTGCCTGCCTGCCTGCCTGCCTGCCTGCCTGCCTGCCTGCCTGCCTGCCTGTCTGTCTGTCTGTCTGTCTGTCTGTCTGCCTGCCTGTCTGTCTGTCTGTCTAGTGGAATGAGGTTGAGAGGAACTGTGGACATAGCCTGGTTCCATATCTATTTGTGCTGTCTTGCCAACTCATATGTGACCAGAGAAGTTGGCGTGACCATAGCAGTTGTCAAGACATCGCTAATTGATCTAGAACCATGCTAGCTGAGGACTGGACGTTGGATGGGGGGGCTCAGCTGCTCCTGGAGGAAGCACCAAAGAACGTCCCATATGAGGAAAGGCCCAAATGGTACACTATTCCTTATATAGTGCATTACTTGTGACGAGAGCCTTCTGGTCAACAGTAGTACTTTATATAGGGAATAGGGTGCTATTTGGGATGCAACCCCAGTCTATAGATGCTCTTCGAAGGTGATCCTGAGGGAGGCGATGGCCTTGGTGCAGGTCTGAAGAACCTCTTCCTGCTTAGGGTTCCTGACCATGAGGACAGAGACAGGGGGGTTCTCCTCCTCAGAGTCCCGGGGTGTCTGGAGGGGGGACAGCCTCTCCCTCTCCATCCCGGTCTCCCTCTCCATCTCCCTCTCCATCCCCCTCTCCCTCCCCTGCTGCCGGGCTCCTGAGTCCTCTGCACCGAGGGCTGCCAGACGAGATCCCTCCTTAGTGCTGTCCTGGTGGAGCTCAGTCTTTTGAGGGGATAGGGCTGACAGATGGGTCCGGTCAGAGCTGCAGGAGGGCAGAGAGCGCAGTACCTGGATCCCTCCGATAGGCACCATGGGTAGGAGAGTCCCAGCCTGCTGCTGAGAGTGTAGGGGGAGGTGGCTGAAGAGGTTCTGACGAGGACAACTGGAGCAGGCGGACCCAGGCAGGCAGGGAGGCACGCTTCTCCTCTGATCCTAAACACAACAAGTTATAGTGACAATCAGAAGACACGTATCTACAGTTTCTTTCTAAAAAAAACAAGTTTGAAATGACAATCAAGAAAAAAATTCATGGACACCATTGGTGAAAAAAAAACATTGTGATTAATAAAGGTTTAACATCAAGAACACTGAGTTGAAATGAAGTCAGTTGAAATGAAGTCAGTGCAGCTAGTTTTGATGGACAAGCATATACCAGTCAATCTAAACATATACTAGTCAATGAAAACATACTGTAAACAACTATATTACATACCATATCCATTTCAATGGTTTCTCCCTGCTGGACCAGTTCAGCCTTGGCTTGCTGCCTGGTTTTATCCCCAGAGTCTCTATGTTGTGAGCCACCTCTACGTGGAGACACAGCCCTGAGCACCACCCTCTGTCTCCTCCCAGCCAGGTCCACTCCACCTGGGGACAGGGGCCTCTCCATACAGGCCGGAAAGAGGTGCTGGATGGGGGTGAGGTTGGGGGAGCTTGGCCTCAGCGGGGAGGTGTCCCATCGAGGTGAGGAGCGTCCCCGGGGGGAGAGGTCTCTCCGGGTTGAGGGGTAGCCGAGGCGGGAGTTAGGCGGTTCCCTCAGAGGGGACTCCCAGCCGGGGGACAGCAGACAGGTGGGGTAGGGGTCAAAGAACAGACAGCCCTGGTCAGGAGACAGCATGGCCAGGCTACAGTCTTCCTTGTCCAGGCTGGAGGCCAAGACAGTCCTCCGGTCTGGCCCTGTCCTCCTGACAGTGGAGGGGGGATGGGGATGGGGGTGGACATCAATGCCTGACAGGGTGGAGGTGGGATGGGGGTGGATATCGACGCTAGGCAGGGTGTAGGTTGAGAGGCAGCTGGGGAGGGGATGGAAGGAACTGAGGGGACAGCCATGGACGTCTGACGACACACCCTGGATGACAGCGGCAGCTGTGACCGACAGAGAGGCTACACCACAGGGCTGAGGGCTGGTGCTCCGGGAAAGGATCTTGGGAGTAGAGTCACCGTCGTAGTCGTCCTCGTCCTCGTCATCTTCGTCGATATCGTCGATCTCTTCATCCATGCCATCGGAGTCGTCTGCGTCTGAGAACTGGTGTTTGGCTGAGCTCAAAACCCCGGTCTTCAAGTCTTGCTGGATGTCATCTGCATTGTTTGAAAGAACAACAAGTAAAGACAAAGGATACATCACTTGTTTCTGTCATTCTTTCTGTGGTACAGTTACCATGGGTTACACAATCAGTTTTAAATATCTGAATAACTCCCTGGTCATTGGTCAATATCTTACCAGATTCCAGTGTCTCTGTATCATCCACTGTGACTGACACACCAAGCTCAAGACACTTCTTCATGTGAGCCTTTGACTTCATATGCTTGGTCAGATTTCCTGTGAGTCAAACATGTTAAAGATTAATTTAGCCGATTATCTTTTTATCATTATCATTCAATTGTACTTTTTTTTGGGGGGGGGAATAAATATTACTGTTGTCATCAATGCAATCATCATTCAATCTAGTTGATTTGATGAATCCCTTTTTAAAATCAGCAGTCGTCACAAAGTTAATCTCTCGTCTCATTCGTCTGAAAGAAGAAGGGAATCCCACCTTTAGTTTTGAAAGCGAAGTTGCAGACCCTGCAGACGTAGGGCCGGACGTCAGTGTGGGTGCGTATGTGTTTCTTCAGCATGCTAGGTTTCTTACAGCGAATGCCACACTCCTCACAGATATACTTCCCCCGGCCTCGGCCCCTCACGTACACATAGTCCTCATTAGACTTGAACCTGAGGGGAGGAAAACCATCCTTAATGCGATGTTCTATATCAGGGTGGTGTCAGACTCATTCCACGGAGGGCCGAATGTATGCTGGTTTTTGCAGTTTCCTTTCAATTTGATTAGTTAGGAACTCCCATCACCTGGTTGTCTAGGTCAAAAATTGGACTCAATGACCAGAATTGATCAATAAAGTACAAAGGAGGAGCAAAAACCTGCAGACACTTGGCCCTCCATGGAATGACATGTGTTTTATATTATACGTAGCTATAGACATGCAAGGTAAGTGAAAACAGCTATTCAATCTAATTCCAGGGATCTCTTTTAAAGAGGTCTTCTGATTTCAATGGGACTACCAGGTTAAATAAAGTTTAAAAAAATAATTTGTACCACCAGGCATAACCCCTTTATAAAACATGTACACATTACAAACTAACATTCAAATTAATATTATAGCGCTTATTGATTGATGTGATATTATCATAACAGACCCTCCTTCAAATATTTTTATCCGGGTTGGTGTTGGTGTTGGTGTTGGTGTTGGTGTTGGCACTGCTGTTTGTTTCGAGGAGACCTCCCTCTCTTTCCAGTCCTCCTTCCCGGCTTTTACCCTGCAGCTGGCATCCTTCACTTTCCTCCCATAGGAGCTCCCTTCCAGCTCTTTGAGCTGCGGTTTGCTCTGTAGCTAAATGAGACAGATAAATAAACGTTAATAAAAATAATAAATAAAAACAATTCTGTGAAACATTAAACATTCCGTGAACATGCAGTTTAGGTATAGAAGAAAATATATAATATGGTTACAATTAGATTATGTATTTATAATGTAACTTGATTCCAGGATTGGAAACATTCAATATAGATGTTTATGGAATAATGAATAATGAAATAATGAACGATCAATGTTCTCACCAGCCCGAGCCTCTGTCTCCATAAGAGTGAGGAGGAGACCAGCTTCCCAGTCCCAGGTTGGTACATGGCAGCCATGGTGTACACCCATGTGTTAGTTGTCTGTTTGGAGCGGAGCAGAGCCAAGGTGGCACTGGTGTTGAGGTTAGGAGGGTTGGGGTTATGGGAACTGATGCACCACGTAGCGTACACAGAGGACAGGGGAGAGCTGCTGTGAGTGCTGTTTGGCTTGGTGTAGTTCAGATAGCACCAACTCACAGCTGTCATTGTGCGGAGACTTGGAAATTGAGATATCCGTTTGGTGTTTTCCCCGTCTGAGATGAGGATGCCCTGACCTTTGACTAGCTGCACCAGCACCTCCATCTGTGCCTTGCTGTCCATGCCAGACTCATTGAAATCCTTTAGAGAAAGCAGAGCATGTGGATGTAGGCTTGCTTCTGTTGGCGAGTTATCCATAGGGGAATCAGGACTTTCTGACCCTTGTTGCTGAGGTGAGACGAAGCTTCCACTTGCTGGCTCGTTATGAGAATGAAGCGCTGATGAGACAGACAAAGAGGATTTTGAAGGAAAGCCTGACAGTGATACTCCCTGGTTGGTGTCACTTTGAAACTCTGACTTTAAACTGTGCTTGTTCTCTTCAGTCACATTATAATTCCCTAATTCCACAGCACCCAACTCCTCCACTATCTCACCGTACATTTTCTCCTCTTTGACGCGTTTCTGCTGTTTGACCTCCATGAACAGGTCCAAGCTGCTGGCCGGAGACAACATGCGTTTGTTGGATCCACCACTGGACCCACAGTTGGTGGTGGAGATCGTCCTGGAGGTCAGGGAGAGAGGGATGCCTGTCTTCAGCTTAGCTGGGGGCAGATCTAGAACGTGAACCTGGACTGGGCTGGTCAACAGTCCTCGAGGGTGTCCTAATAATATATTAGATGTATCCAAATTCGTGGCTAAATCTGCGAAGTGAGAAGTGAGTAAAGAGGTTCTGGTGGAGTTAACGCTTTCGAACGGATCATCTACAATTTGGGACACAGTGGTGTATGTGATGCTACCATAGGATGGCACGTGAGTCTGGATTCTAACAGGAACTAGGAGACCAGAGTGTGATGGCTGAGGGGAGAACATTGGCAGACACTGAGAGTGCAGAGCGGTGGATGAGAACGACAGGGCACTGCTGAGGTACTGAGGAAGAATATTTAGCGGAAGGACTGGATGTGCAAATTCAAGGTTAACATTCAAGGACTCCTGTCTTACCAAGTTACTCCGTCTGGGCTCCGAGTAGCTGGCGCTGAGTTCCGCATGTCTAACTTTGGCCGTTGGAGAGAGACTGCCGTAGTCAAACGATACGCTGCGGACCTCTGGGAGCTCTCTGCACTGGGAGTGGCACGGTGCCTGTTCTGAAGAGGTACGTCTCATTTCATGTTGTTGACGTTGGTTCAGGACAGAGAGGGAGTAGCCGCTTCCTGGCACCGCTAAGAACTCCAATGCTTTGCCAAACTCATCCTGTCTAGCCGCCGGGGAAGCTGGCTTGGGGATAACCTCTCTCTCTTTCTCCTCTCGGTCAAACGAGAAGCTGGAGCAGTAGGATAGGTTGCTGTCTTGACTGGGGCTCCGGGAGAGGCTCGTACAAGCCGACTCAAAGCTAGACTCGCCAGAGGAGTGCTCCAAGTCAGCTAAGCGCAGTCTCTTCTTCTTCGGAGGGAGTTTCTCTGGGGGGAACTGAGACAGGGTTTCACTCCTCTGAGGCCATTGGAACTCCTCTATATGTCTATCGGGCTCCTTCGCCTTCACCTGTTTCACCTCAGCTGATTTCTCTTTCTCTGGACTGTCTGGTTCTACAGTCACCCTGATCTCTGGGACCGGTATGTTAGACTGACGGACTAGCTTAGGTGTCATTTGATACGACTTATCTAATAATCTACTGTCACTCAACTGGTGTGCAAAGATCTCATTCCTTTTGTGCATCTCTCTAGTTTCGCTTTGCTCCACCACCTCCATTGAGGACGGCTTATCCCGTCTCTGGTAGTTGTAAGAATCTGACTGTTCAGAGAGAGACCTGGTAAGGGAGTTAGTGTGTTGAATCACAGAGATGACGTTACCTAAAGATCTTCTCTCTTCTCTCTCTCTCTTTTCCCACATTTCCCTTTCCAGTCTATCACGTTGTGTTCTATCCTGTGTGTGAACGCTTTGGGCATGTCCTTTCACTGAGGATGTAGTGGTTAGAGCACCTTGAGAGGTTTGCTTTGAATCATAGTCCCTCATCTCTTCAGAGTGGTCATAGTCCGTGTGATACTGGCCTCCTACATCCTCCTCCTCCGCAACACACTTTTCCTTTCGCCGTTTCCTCGTCGCATATTCCATCGCTTGCTTTTGTTGGATGATGAAACTGTCCACCTCCACTCCAAGGTTGGAAATATCAGAGATGTTTCCGTAGTGGTCAGGAGGTCCATCGTGTGCAGAGTGTTCAAAGGCAGCCTGTCTCGTAAGTCTCCTAATGCCTCCAGGGGACGCCCTTTCATCAAAGGAGTGGCTGCCTCGCAGGCCTTGTGACATGTCCTGACATGCCACGGAGGACGTGGGCATCGAGTTGCTCCGGACCAGCTGTCCAGAATCAGAGAGCTCTAGTTGAGCCTCCTTAATGTCCTCCCTTATAAATGAATGTGTGTTTATTCTGATCGATTCAACCATTGATTCCTTTTCTTGTGTGAATACGCGGGAAACACCTCGCTCCGATGTCTTACAATCACTCATTAAGTCTGTCCTGCAAGTCACAACAGTTATGGCCTGTTGTTTCGGGTTCGGCTTGTAACACTTTCCAAACATTATCTCTTGATAGGACTTGGCGTTTGTGTTGGGAGGACCACCTGTTTGGTGTTCAGCACTCTCAGAGCGTGAGAAGTAGCCTGAGTCTGTGCTGCCTTTGCTTCCCTGGCTAGGAAGGGAGAGAGATGTGTCAGTGTCACTGCTCCTTTTCTCTGAGAGCCGGAGTGCCAGCCTCTGCTTGATGGCGCTGGATTGGATTGCATGGCCGACCTGAGAAACAGCTGGAGCAGCATTGATCTCCAAGAGCCTGGGTGAACCGTCCTCAGATAATGTTGATGCTAATGTAACTCCCTGTTTCTGGGCAATGAGATTCAGTACTTTAACAGCAGTGGTGCTATCGGCTTCCTCCACTGAAACAGTGTCCAAGAGCGATGAATCGTCTTCGTCCGTGTCCGAGCTTTGCTCAGCATCAGAGTAGAACTCTCCTTCTCCTTCTAAAGATCCCCGGTCCTCCATGTTGACATTGTAAGAACCCAGTTCTGAAAATGGCACTGTCCCAGCTTTGACCGAGTGAGCATGAGATTTTCTGTGTTTGTATAAATTGCTCTTGGTTTTGAAGGAGAAACCACAGGGCACGCAGGGGTAGGGTCTCTCCCCAGTATGTGAGCGAATATGCTTCTTAAGTACGCTGGGTTTGGCACATGCCCTCCCACAATAATCACAAACATACTTCCCAGGTCTCTGTTGCTGCTTCTGCTCCATCTTACTACACACCTCCTTGGATAGTTCCTCTATTCCTGACTGGGAACAGTGTTGGAGAGACACGGGTAAACTGGGGGAGCTTCTCTGAGGAGAGGGCCCTCCACAGCTGACAAGTGGCAGTGCAGAAAGCAAGTGATCTGCTGTTTTCTGTCTAGCAAAGGGAACTGTCTGTCTCTCCTGTGGTGGATATGAGGTTAATACGTTGTAATGAGGATGACTGCAGGGTTGATCCTGTAATTGGCGTAGTGATTTCCCTTCTAATTGTCTGAGTTTCCCTGAGTCAGACATATCTGTTGAACAATATGTGGTTCTACTCTGGTCCTCCTCAGGTTCTGGGCATAGATGCCACCCCTCCCCTTCCGAATCAGCCGAGGGGGGTATTTTAGTTTGGGCAGTCATAGGTTCTGGTGCTGCTGACTTTCTCTGGGGAACTGTCTTATTCAGAGCCTCTTTAGAGCTTTTCACCTCTGCAGTAGTTTCTAGTGACTCCATGACGATTCCAATGTCACCTTCCTCTTCAGGGTTGATTTCCTACAGATGATAAAGTCTGTTATGTTACTGTAGTAGTAATATTCGCAGACGTAAAATGGTTGCAGGAAAGGGTCATCTGGAAAAAAAAAGAAACAGAATAATTATTTTTTTGTGAAATTACAATACTTCACAATATTACATTACATTACATAGTTCACAGTATTACATTAAGGACACACATGCATTGTCCCTACCAAATACCAGTAGACGCAAAAATAGCACAACTACTTACTTACAAAAATACTGTAGTTAACGTGCAACCCCCTTCCTGTTTCTCCCAACAAGAAACATAAAACAGATCATATCACCACTTAGGGACCTTTATAACCTCACAGACAAAAAATCATTTTCCAAAATATTTCCTCCTTCAACTAAACTTGGTGCATAATGACCAGTGATCATGGCAGGAAATGAAAGAATAACCATGCTCTTTTACTAGACTCTCTCAAATACCTGTACCTCATCTAACCCCTGGCCAGTGCACTACAATGACAGTGTGTATGTTTACCTGGACGCTAAACTCATCAAAGACACTTGATATGTGTACTGTTTATTATCTCATCCTATACCTCAGCTCCACATTATGGGACTACCTGTGTTTCTGCTCCATTACACTATGTCTGCACCCCAAATGGCACACTATCCCCTATATAGTGCACTACCCATAGGGCTCTGGTCAAAAGTAGTGCACTATAAAGGGAATAGGGTGCCATTTTGGATGTACCCTATAGCTCCATAGCAGGGTATGTAATCTTGTCCTAAATCTCAGCTCTACCTACACCTTGGGGCAGGGTATGTAATCTTGTTCTATACCGTGGACCAGGGTATGTAATCTTGTCCTAAATCTCAGCTCTACACCTTGGACCAGGGTATGTAATCTTGTTCTGTACCGTGGACCAGGGTATGTAATCTTGTTCTGTACCGTGGACCAGGGTATGTAATCTTGTTCTGTACCGTGGACCAGGGTATGTAATCGTGTTCTGTACCAAGGACCAGGGTATGTAATCTTGTTCTGTACCGTGGACCAGGGTATGTAATCTTGTTCTATACCGTGGACCAGGGTATGTAATCTTGTTCTGTACCGTGGACCAGGGTATGTAATCTTGTTCTGTACCGTGGACCAGGGTATGTAATCTTATTCGATACCGTGGACCGGGGTATGTAATCTTGTTCTGTACCGTGGACCAGGGTATGTAATCTTGTTCTATACTGTGGACCAGGGTATGTAATCTTGTTCTGTACCGTGGACCAGGGTATGTAATATTGTTCTGTACCGTGGACCAGGGTATGTAATCTTGTTCTGTACCGTGGACCAGGGTATGTAATCTTGTTCTGTACCGTGAACCAGGGTATGTGATCTTGTTCTATACATCAGCTCTAGATCATGGACCAGGGTATGTAATCTTGTTCTATACTGTGGACCAGGGTATGTAATCTTGTTCTATACGTCAGCTCTAGATCGTGGACCAGGGTATGTAATCTTGTTCTATACTGTGGACCAGGGTATGTAATCTTGTTCTATACATCAGCTCTAGATCATGGACCAGGGTATGTAATCTTGTTCTATACTGTGGACCAGGGTATGTAATCTTGTTCTATACATCAGCTCTAGATCATGGACCAGGGTATGTAATCTTGTTCTATACTGTGGACCAGGGTATGTAATCTTGTTCTATACATCAGCTCTAGATCATGGACCAGGGTATGTAATCTTGTTCTATACTGTGGACCAGGGTATGTCATCTTGTTCTATACGTCAGCTCTACATTGTGGGGCTTCATGGTATGCTGGGTCTCAGAGGGAACATCATTCTCATCTTCTCAGTATCAAAGGCTGTGTGCTCTTTAACGAGGTTATGTAAGATTATCTGGTTCAAACCCTCTGAGCTACTCTTAATTAGGACAGCCTATGAGCTACGTTTTCTCTTTCTGTTCCACCCTACTGCTCTCTCTTTCTGTTCCACCCTACTGCTCTCTCTTTCTATTCCACCCTCCTGCTCTCTCTTTCTGTTCCACTCTACTGCTCTCTCTTTCTGTTCCACTCTACTGCTCTCTCTTTCTGTTCCACTCTACTGCTCTCTCTTTCTGTTCCACCCTACTGCTCTCTCTTTCTATTCCACCCTACTGCTCTCTCTTTCTATTCCACCCTACTGCTCTCTCTTTCTGTTCCACCCTACTGCTCTCTCTTTCTGTTCCACTCTACTGCTCTCTCTTTCTGTTCCACCCTACTGCTCTCTCTTTCTGTTCCACCCTACTGCTCTCTCTTTCTGTTCCACTCTACTGCTCTCTCTTTCTGTTCCACTCTACTGCTCTCTCTTTCTGTTCCACTCTACTGCTCTCTCTTTCTGTTCCACCCTACTGCTCTCTCTTTCTGTTCCACCCTACTGCTCTCTCTTTCTGTTCCACCCTACTGCTCTCTCTTTCTGTTCCACCCTACTGCTCTCTCTTTCTGTTCCACCCTACTGCTCTCTCTTTCTGTTCCACCCTACTGCTCTCTCTTTCTGTTCCACCCTACTGCTCTCTCTCTTTCTGTTCCACCCTACTGCTCTCTCTCTTTCTGTTCCACTCTACTGCTCTCTCTTCCTGTTCCACCCTACTGCTCTCTCTTTCTGTTCCACCCTACTGCTCTCTCTTTCTGTTCCACCCTACTGCTCTCTCTTTCTGTTCCACCCTACTGCTCTCTTACTGTTCCACTCTACTGCTCTCTCTTTCTATTCCACCCTACTGCTCTCTTTCTGCTCCACCCTGCTGCTCTCTCTTTCTGTTCCACCCTACTGCTCTCTCTCTTTCTGTTCCACTCTACTGCTCTCTCTTTCTGTTCCACCCTACTGCTCTCTCTCTTTCTGTTCCACTCTACTGCTCTCTCTTTCTGTTCCACCCTACTGCTCTCTCTTTCTGTTCCACCCTACTGCTCTCTTTCTGTTCCACCCTACTGCTCTCTCTTTCTGTTCCACCCTACTGCTCTCTCTTTCTGTTCCACTCTACTGCTCTCTTTCTGTTCCACCCTACTGCTCTCTCTTTCTGTTCCAATCTACATCTCTCTTTCTGTTCCACCCTACTGCTCTCTCTTTCTGTTCCACATCTCTCTTTCTGTTCCACCCTACTGCTCTCTCTTTCACTATTTGTTACATCCAGGGATTTCTCTCTTTGTTAGACTGTTACATCCTACTGCTCCTTCTCTCTTTGTTACACACACACACACACACACACACACACACACACACACACACACACACACACACACACACACACACACACACACACACACATTTGTCAAACAGACCGGAGAGATGATACAAATCCAAGGTGACTCTTAAGATGCAGAGATAAAATACATTAAATCAAAGAGGCTACGCTTCTACTGCAAGATTGTCCAAATAATATTTAAATGGGAAGTACTTTGTCCTCCCACTTGACACAGGGCTAAACACTACAGCTATCTGATAGGGTTTGTATTCCTCTCCTAGACAGACAGACCAAAGTGGAGAATACAGTATATACTGTATACTGTAAAAGGTGACTTTTTGATACATTCTACAAGGGCAGAGGTGACAACATTGTAAGCCTTGAGCAGGAGGGGACAGGGGATCTCTCTCTCTCCTCAAGGTCATTCTGACCTCATAGCTAGGTATGTTTCCATCCTAAAGCAATAAGAGGAGGGAACTACGAGTGCAGGGTGTCAGGGAGATAAGCCTGCCTCACTGAAACAATACATACCTCTCTTCTGAACTACACTACAGATATAGAGAGGGAAGGACACAGCCTGTACTGTATGCAGGCTACACTTCCCAACCTCTGCTAAGTCATATTTACTAGTTCCTTCAGCAGATAGACTACACTTCCCAACCTCTGCTAAGTCATATTTACTAGTTCTTTCAGCAGATAGACTAACTTCCCAACCTCTGCCAAGTCATATTTACTAGTTCCTTCAGCAGATATAGACTACACTTCCCAACCTCTGCTAAGTCATATTTACTAGTTCCTTCAGCAGATATAGACTACACTTCCCAACCTCTGCTAAGTCATATTTACTAGTTCCTTCAGCAGATATAGACTACACTTCCCAACCTCTGCTAAGTCATATTTACTAGTTCCTACAGCAGATATAGACTACACTTCCCAACCTCTGTTAAGTCATATTTACTAGTTCCTTCAGCAGATATAGACTACACTTCCCAACCTCTGCTAAGTCATATTTACTAGTTCCTTCAGCAGATATAGACTACACTTCCCCACCTCTGCTAAGTCATATTTACTAGTTCCTTCAGCAGATAGACTACACTTCCCAACCTCTGCTAAGTCATATTTACTAGTTCCTTCAGCAGATATAGACTACACTTCCCAACCTCTGCTAAGTCATATTTACTAGTTCCTTCAGCAGATATAGACTACACTTCCCCACCTCTGCTAAGTCATATTTACTAGTTCCTTCAGCAGATAGACTACACTTCCCAACCTCTGCTAAGTCATATTTACTAGTTCCCTCAGCAGATATAGACTACACTTCCCAACAGACCTCTCTTTTAGGAAACAATCAATTTATTGTGTAGGTAAAGCCAATGGTCGTGTATGTACACTAGTATATATAATTCATGGTATATCCAAAAAGTTCACAGGAATATGGCAAGTGAGTACTACTATAGGAGGCAGTTGGGTGGTAAATCAGTGTGTTTTGAAATTATTGTGGGTTGGCAGTTGGGTGGTAAATCAGTGTGTTTTTGGGTTGTTTGTGGATTGGCAGTTGGGTGGTAAATCAGTGTGTTTTTTGAATGTTTGTGGGTTGGCTATTGGCATGTGAATGTGCTGCTTGCATGTGTGTGATTGAGCATGCACTTGTGCTTGAGTGGTTGAGAGGAGGGGGTTGACTCTTAGAAGGTTTCTTTATATTCAAGATACCGTATGCTTATACATTTACACGCTCATAAGACATAGTACAGCAACACTGCTGAAGCATGTTGCATGGAGACAATGGGAAGCATACTGTACATAGGTTATGGAAAACGTCATTACAATGCCACTGCATCACGTTCAGCTACACAGAGGAGTCTAACACTAGCCCCTCATCCATACATTTTATAAGGAAAACACATCGAGTCGGGGACACTGAGGCAGAAAGCCCATGGCATGACAGCATGCACAGAACACAACATGCAGAATTAACACCGATGTAAGATGTTTTCTATCCTACTGTTTTTCAAATAGTCTCTCCACAAGCAGCAGACAGACGGACATGCAGATGTCGAATATAATCCTCAAACAAACCTGACATTAGTATACTCTCTTCTTGTCCCACATCGCCAGTCACATGTCACATTCCTCATATTGCAAATTACAGCTGTCCATTCTCCACATCCCTGGGCTATAGTAATAGCATAAGCAATTATGATCAGATTTAGCGAGGGTAAAATCGTATCAATCAGACGTTGCAGCCGCTGATGCTGGCTGACTGAGCGTACATTAGGAGATCTATTGATGTGAGCTAGTCACCAGAGAAAATACCCAAGCGTGACGCGGGACCCAGGCACAGAAATAGCAAGGGGCCCAGTGAGGGATTACACAACAGCCCACGGTTTAGGACACTTTCTCCAACACAGCAGACAGATACACAGTCTCGGTGTGGGGGGAAAACACTGTTGTCAATACTCTGCTTTTACCAATGGTTGGCACACAACAGACAGCCACATCTCAGCTAGAGGTTCAAAACACAGCAGACATCTTCAACTTTAGAATAGTAGAATATAATAGAATATTCAGGACCTCCCGTGTGGCGCGGTGGTCTAAGGCACTGCAGTGCTTGAGGCGTCACTACAGACCCGGGTTTGATCCCAGGCTGTGTCACAACGGGCTGTGACCGGGAGTTCCATAGGGCGGGGAGAGGTTGGCCAGGTGGGCTTTACTTGGCTCATCGTGCTCTAGTGACTCCTTGTGGTGGGCCGGGCACCTGCAGGCTAACTTCAGTAGTCAGTTGAACAGTGTTTCCTCTGACACATTGGTGTGGCTGGCTTCTGGGTTAAGGAGGGCAGGTGTCAAGAAGTGTGGTTTGGCGGGTCATGCTTTGGAGGACGCATGACTTGACCTTTACCTCTCCGGAGCCTGTCGGGGAGTTGTAATGATGAAACAAGATCGTAATTGAAAAAATGGGTAAAATACAAAAGTAATAGAATATTCAACTACACAGTGTGGGTAGACTGGGTTCTCTATACATCCAAATGGCTTTTAGCAGGTCTGGGATCCCTGATTATACTGGAGTCTGATAACCTGGGATGACCCACATACACTGAGGGACTCGGATGAAACCCGGGTTTGCTATTTGGGGATTTAAATTCTCTCAGTGGGCCAAAACACAGCAGACACTTACTTTGAACACCTCTTGAAGATGGGCAACATGTCACTATGATCACTGACAACTACAAAGACATTTTTCCTCACCATACAAAGAGGAACAAATCATGAGGTGTTTAAATGTGATGTCATCACTATAGTCTACTCCACAGTCTGGTTAGCTTCTAAGACATGCTCTCTCTCTCTCTCTCTCTCTCTCTCTCTCTTCCTGACCTGGGTTCCCAAAAGCATCGTAGAACTAAAAGCGTCTTTCGTCCATTTAGTTTCAATGGAATTAATATCATCTCATTGCTACAACACTTTGGGAAACCCAACCCAGGTGGTTCAACTGTGGGAATTCAGAAGTGGACCAATGATGTGGTGAACATTTCCCAAAGCAAATTTGGAGAGTAAACTATCTTATTATATAGACGTGCAGCAGGCAGTTTGTAAGGTGACGCCAAATAAACTTTTCTATCCTTGGATGGACAATAAAGCTCTGTTCTGTCCTGCTCTGTTCTGTTCCCTTCTGTTCTGTTCTTCTCTGCTCTGTTCCCTTCTGTTCTGTCCTGCTCTGTTCTGCTCTGTTCTGTCCTGCTCTGTTCTGTTCCCTTCTGTTCTGTCCTGCTCTGTTCTGTTCCCTTCTGTTCTGTTCTTCTCTACTCTGTTCCCTTCTGTTCTGTTCTTCTCTGCTCTGTTCCCTTCTACTCTGTTCCCTTCTGCTCTGTTCCCGTCTACTCTGTTCCCTTCTACTCTGTTCCCTTCTACTCTGTTCCCTTCTACTCTGTTACCTTCTACTCTGTTACCTTCTACTCTGTTACCTTCTGCTCTGTTCCCTTTTGCTCTGTTACCTTCTGCTCTGTTACCTTCTGCTCTGTTCCCTTCTACTCTGTTCCCTTCTACTCTGTTCCCTTCTACTCTGTTCCCTTCTGCTCTGTTACCTTCTACTCTGTTCCCTTCTACTCTGTTCCCTTCTACTCTGTTACCTTCTACTCTGTTCCCTTCTACTCTGTTCCCTTCTACTCTGTTCCCTTCTGCTCTGTTCCCTTCTACTCTGTTACCTTCTACTCTGTTCCCTTCTACTCTGTTACCTTCTACTCTGTTCCCTTCTACTCTGTTCCCTTCTACTCTGTTACCTTCTGCTCTGTTCCCTTCTACTCTGTTACCTTCTACTCTGTTCCCTTCTACTCTGTTACCTTCTACTCTGTTCCCTTCTACTCTGTTCCCTTCTACTCTGTTACCTTCTACTCTGTTCCCTTCTACTCTGTTCCCTTCTACTCTGTTCCCTTCTGCTCTGTTACCTTCTACTCTGTTCCCTTCTACTCTGTTCCCTTCTACTCTGTTCCCTTCTACTCTGTTGCGTTCTACTCTGTTCCGTTCTACTCTGATCTGTCTGAGCTGGCTGTGTACTATGCAGCCTATGTACTACTCCAGTCATGTCTACACCCCCAAGAATATCCCAATCAACTCTCTGCTGTCACTGACAGCCGTAATTATGAAGCATTAATTGTTTATGAACATATTCACATAATTCCGATTATTTATTTTGGCATTTAAAGACTGTTGTATGTTCTCATTTAAAATTAATTTGATCTACTTGTACTACAGTATTCACATCACCAAAGTATTTCTCATCAAAATCATCATGTGTTACTTAATTGTATGGATGAAATGTGCACCTCTGTCATTTGTGTGAATCTTTGCCCTTTTAATACAATACAATTATCACAACTAAAAATACCTGACCTGCCTTAACCCTCCTCTTCAGTTTCAGTAGGTGCTATTGGGTGAGAACAACTGGATGCTGCTATGAATAGGAGTCCTTGGTAGGGGGTTTGCACCAGCTATGTACTGCAGTTAAGGACATTTTAGGAGAGGCTTATTTGTAATATAAAACCTACACAAAGGTTTGCTTACTCAGTTTACGTAACAACTATATGAAAATAAAACACCTTGCCTTATTTATATACATTGTAATAAACTTTAAAGCTAGAATCCTTAATTGAAACAATAACAGAGGGTCACCCATAAACACAGTCAAATTCATAGACAGAGCTATGGATGCAAGGCATTACCATCAATTATATCAAAATTATAGTCTTAATTAACCATGTTTTGAGGCCATACAGTGTTTGTTTACATTTTTTACTAACATTGGAGTAAAACAAGCTTATATTTTGGGTTCAGACATGGTATGACAGTTGAACTAAGCTTATATTCTTTCAAAATCATATAAATGTCATTACATTTATAAGTCCATAAATGGATATAGAAATCTAGCTTTAAAATTCTGTCCAGATATGTTTGTGTTTCACTTCCTCTTAACACAGCCACAAAATAACTTCCTCTTAACAGTCACTTCCTCTTAACGGAAGTCACTTCCTCTTAACATAGTCACTTCCTCTTAACACAGCCACAAAACCACTTCCTCTTAACATAGTCACTTCCTCTTAACACAGCCCAAAAAACACTTCTCCTTAACACAGCCACAAAACAACTTCCACTTAACACAGCCACAAAACCCCTCTTCTTAACAGTAGTCACTTCGTCTTAACGGTAGTCACTTCCACTTAACGGTAGTAATTTCCTCTTAACATAGTCACTTCCTCTTTACATCGCTACAAAACCACTAACATGTTACCTACATGTAATGAATCAAAATGCCACACAGAAAAAGCTCTGATAGATATGGGACTTCTTATTAAGTCTACTACTACTACATATGTGGATGATAATAATAGTATAAAAATACTACTACTAAGAATAGTAATAAATAGTACTAATAACAGTAATAACAATAACAATAACACATATAGTAACAATACTAGCAATAATAATAACAACAATAACACATACAGTAATAATACTGGTAATAATAATAATAACAACAATAATACATACAGTAATAATACTGGTAATAATAATAATAACAACAATAATACATACAGTAATAATACTGGTAATAATAATAATAACAACAATAAATATAGTAATAATAATAATAACAACAATAAATATAGTAATAATAATAATAATAATAACAACAATAATAATATGATAAATATAGTAATAATTATAGTAATATTACTTTTAGTAACAATAATAACAATAATAATATTAATAATAATAAATATAGTAATAATAATAATAACAACAATAATAATATGATAAATATAGTAATAATTATAGTAATACTACTTTTAATAATAATAATAATAATAACAACAATAATAATATGATAAATATAGTAATAATTATAGTAATACTACTTTTAATAATAATAATAATAATAACAACAATAATAATATGATAAATATAGTAATAATTATAGTAATACTACTTTTAATAATAATAATAATAATAATAGCAACAATAATAATATGATAAATATAGTAATAATTATAGTAATACTACTTTTAATAATAATAATAATAATAACAACAATAATAAATATAGTAATAATAATAATAATAATAATATTAATAATAATAATAATAATAATAACAACAATAATAATATGATAAATATAGTAATAATTATAGTAATATTACTTTTAGTAACAATAATAATAATAATAATATTAATAATAATATAGTAATAATAATAATAATAACAACAATAATACATACAGTAACAATACTAGCAATAATAATAATAACAACAATAAATATAGTAATAATTATAGTAATAATACTTTTAATAATAATAAATATAATAAAGGCTAAATATATGCACTCCATTGCAGCTGAGATTCATTATGCAGCCTGTCTGTATTCACTATCTGGAGGACTGGCACTAAAATGGCTGATACTCAGTGTGCAGTGAAGGTCAAGTCGTCAGTCTATAAATATAAGGCTCTGTCCCAAATTACACCCTGCTCCCTATATAGTGCACTACCTTTGACCAGGGCCCATAGTAGGGAATGGGGTGCCATTTGGGATGTAGCCATGTTCTGTCCCCCTGGATGTTCCACACACACTGCTTGGCATTCCCAGTATCTGAGCTGTGCTCTGTGCGCACACACACCACACACACACACACACACTCTCACACACACTCAGAGACACTCACACACACACACACACACACACACACACACACACACACACACACACACACACCACACCCTCACACCCCCGCACACAGACCCCTCCCACATGTTCACAAACCCACACACTCACACACCCACCCCCTCACATCCACACGTTCACACACCCGCCCCCTCACATCCACACCCACCCACACTCTCTCACACAGCTCTGCTGACTGGATCAAATCCTAAACAAATGTACATGTGATTGAATACCACAACATGCTGTACAGCACCACCCTGTAGCAGTGAGGCTCTTATGATATTATTACTAGAACAGATGGGAATGAGAGAGAGAAAGCGAGAGAGGGGGGGAAGGGGAGGGAGAGAGAGAGACAGACAGACAGAGAGAAGGGGGATTCTCATTTATGAATGAAACAACCCCTCTGTGTTGTAATAACAGCAATCTATCATAACATACATCATAACATACATCAGACATCATAACATACATCAGACAACATAACATTACAACATACATCAGACACCATAACATACATCAGACAACATTACAGCATAACATACATCAGACATCATAACATACATCATAACATCATAACATACATCAGACATCATAACATACATCAAACACCATAACATACATCAGGCATCATAACATCATAACATACATCAAACACCATAACATACATCAGGCAACATAATATCATAACATACATCAGACATCATAACATACAACAGGCATCATAACATCATAACATACATCAGACATCATAACATCATAACATCAGACATCGTAACATACATCAGACATCATAACATCAGACATCATAAGTTCATTGAGGACGTCGTCCCCACAGTGACTGTACGCACATACCCCAACCAGAAGTCAGGGATTACAGGCAACATTCGCACTGAGCTAAAGGGTAGAGCTGCCGCTTTCAAGCTGCGGGAGTCTAACCCGGAAGCTTACAAGAAATCCCTCTATGCCCTGCAATGAACCATCAAACAGGCAAAACGTCAATACAGGGCTGAGATTGAATCATACTACACAGGCTCTGACGCTCGTCGGATGTGGCAGGGCTTGCAAACTATTACAGACTACAAAGGGAAGCACAGCCGCAAGCTGCACAGTGACACGAGCCTACCAGACGAGCTAAATCACTTCTATGCTCGCTTCGAGGTAAGCAACACTGAGGCATGCATGAGAGCATCAGCTGTTCCGGACGACTGTGTGATCACGCTCTCCGTAGCCGATGTGAGTAAGACCTTTAAACAGGTCAACATTCACAAGGCTGCGGGGCCAGATGGATTACCAGGACGTGTGCTCCGGGCATGTGCTGACCAACTGGCAGGTATCTTCACTGACATTTACAACATGTCCCTGATTGAGTCTGTAATACCAACATGCTTCAAGCAGACCACCATAGTCCCTGTGCCCAAGAACACAAAGGCAACCGGCCTAAATGACAACAGACCCGTAGCACTCACGTCCGTAGCCATGAAGTGCTTTGAAAGGCTGGTAATGGCTCACATCAACACCATTATCCCAGAAACCCTAGACCCACTCCAATTTGCATACCGCCCAAACAGATCCACAGATGATGCCATCTCTATTGCACTCAACACTGCCCTTTCTCACCTGGACAAAAGGAACAACTATGTGAGAATGATATTCATTGACTACAACTCAGCGTTCAACACCATAGTACCCTCAAAGCTCATCACTAAGCTAAGGATCCTGGGACTAAAACAACTCCCTCTGCAACTGGATCCTGGACTTCCTGACGGGCCGCCCCCAGGTGGTGAGGGTAGGTAGCAACACATCTGCCACGCTGATCCTCAACACTGGAGCTCCCCAGGGGTACGTGCTCAGTTCCCTCCTATACTCCCTGTTCACCCGCGACTGCATGGCCAGGCACGACTCCAACACCATCAATAAGTTTGCAGACGACACAACAGTGGTAGGCCTGATCACTGACAACGACGAGACAGCCTATAGGGAGGAGGTCAGAGACCTGGCTGGGTGGTGTCAGAATAACAACATATTGGGGCCTCCCGGGTGGCGCAGTGGTCTAGGACTGTGCCCCCAGAGACTCTGGGTTCGCGCCCAGGCTCTGTCGCAGCCGGCCGCGACCGGGAGGTCCGTGGGGCAACGCACAATTGGCCTAGCGTCATCCGGGTTAGGGAGGGTTTGACCAGTAGGGATATCCTTGTCTCATCGCTCACTAGCGACTCCTGTGGCGGGCCGGGCACAGTGCACGCTAGCCAGTTCGCCAGGTGCACTGTGTTTCCTCCGACACATTGGTGCGGCTCGCTTCCGGGTTGGATGCGTGCTGTGTTAAGAAGCAGTGCGGCTTGGTTGGGTTGTGTATCGGAGGATGTATGGCTTTCGACCTTTGTCTCTCCCGAGCCCATACGGGAAATGTAGCGATGAGACAAGATAGTAACTAATTGGATACCACAAGAATGGGGTAAAATTATTATTATTATTTTTAAACGGAACAATAACATATCCCTCAACGTAGCCAAGACTAAGGAGATGATTGTGGACTACAGGAAAAGGAGCACTAAGCACGTCCCCATTCTCATCGATGGGGCTGTAGTGGAGCAAGTTGAGAGCTTCAAATTTCATGGTGTCCACATCACCAACAAACTAGAATGGTCCAAACACACCAAGACAGTCATGAAGAGGGCACGACAAAGCCTATTCCCCCTCAGGAAACTAAAAAGATTTGGCATGGGTCCTGAGATCCTCAAAAGGTTCTACAGCTGCAACATCGAGAGCATCCTGACCCGTTGCAATTGTTCAGCCTCCGATCGCAAGGCACTTCAGAGGGTAGTGCATACGGCCCAGTACATCACTGGGGCAAAGCTGCCTGCCATCCAGGACCTCTACACCAGGCAGTATCAGAGGAAGGCCCTGAAAATTGTCAAAGACCCCAGCCACCCCAGTCATAGACTGTTCTCTCTACTACCGCATGGCAAGCGGTACCGGAGTGCCAAGTCTAGGACAAAAAGGCTTCTCAACAGTTTTTACCCTCAACCCATAAGACTCCTGAACAGGTAACCAAATGGTTACCCGGACTATTTGTATTGTGTGCCCTCCCCAACCCCTCTTTTACGCTGCTGCTACTCTCTGTTTATCATATATGCATAGTCACTTTAACTATACATTCATGTACATACTACCTCAATCAGTCTGACTAACCGGTGTCTGTATATTGCCTTGCTACTGTTATTTTCAAATGTATTTTTACTGTTGTTTTATTTCTTTACTCACACACACACACACACACACACACACACACACACACACACACACACACACACACACACACACACACACACACACACACACACACACACACACACACACACACACACACACACACACACACACACCTTTTTCTTTCGCACTATTAGTTAGAGCCTATAAGTATCATAACATACATCAAGTGTTATCATAACATCATAACATACATCAGACATCATAACATACATCAGACATCATAACATCATAACATACATCAGACATCATAACATCATAACATACATCAGACATCATAACATCATAACATACATCAAGTGTTACATATTGACTTTTAACATCTATTTCAAATTAAACTGATTATTATGAAAACTGGACATAAAGGCGAATCTGAGGTCATTGTATTCAGCCATGTTCAGCACTAGGTTATTACCAATGTGATTCTTACAAGGATCTAGGATCATTCTTCAGAGTTCCCATGGCAACAAATGTTCATCTCTGTTAAGGTTCTTCATCTTGACTCTTGATTCTTGATTTTCCTAGCCTGGGTGCCAGGTTGTTTGTGCTCTGTTGCCTGTTGTGTCACGCCCGTAGGAGTTGGCAAGAGTGCGCTATCAGCCTGGCACTCAGGATAGATTCTCCAGGTACAGGTACGTAACCCTTTTCATCCAAGAGGGCTTCTAAACGGTTCTTTGGAACCGTCTCTGGATAAAAAGGCTTCTAAACGGTTCTTTGGAACCGTCTCTGGATAAAAAGGCTTCTAACGGTTCTTTGGAACCTTCTCTGGATAAAAAGGCTTCTAAACGGTTCTTTGGAACCTTCTCTGGATAAAAAGGCTTCTAAACGGTTCTTTGGAACCTTCTCTGGATAAAAAGGCTTCTAAACGGGTCTTTGGAACCTTCTCTGGATAAAAAGGCTTCTAAACGGTTCTTTGGAACCTTCTCTGGATAAAAAGGCTTCTAAACGGTTCTTTGGAACCTTCTCTGGATAAAAAGGCTTCTAAACGGTTCTTTGGAACCTTCTCTGGATAAAAAGGCTTCTAAACGGTTCTTTGGAACCTTCTCTGGATAAAAAGGCTTCTAAACGGTTCTTTGGAACCTTCTCTGGATAAAAAGGCTTCTAAAAGGGTTCTTTGTGGCTTCTATATAGAACCATAACGGTGCTTCAACAGAGACATGCCCAAATAAACATTTTTTTTCTCAGAGTGAATATTAATGTCCTCTTCCAAGATATGGCTTGATCAGAGAAGATCACATGAAATTGCACCTCATATTCCAAGGTGGCTTGTTTTACTGTATTGGCATCCTGCCTGGAACAAAATGTCAACCTCCTGCCTGGAACAAAATGTCAACCTTCTCTCTCTTCCCTCACCCTGGTGATAAGAGATAAAGAACATATATTACCAGTCTAAACTACATTAGTAATGTGCATTATTATGTGGAACTGGGCTATCCTATCCCGAGAAATAGATGGATAGAATATGAGACACCCCTTGCAAACCCCCTATTTTCACGTCATGGAACATTTGCGGAACAATTCAGAGAACCTCCCATCTCTCCACAAGGCACAAGCGCCTGCATTTACAGATAGAGTTAGACAGACATGTTGCAATGCTCACACTGACTGGTAACAAATACGAAGGTTTCTAATGTTTGTTTAGAATATATAAATAATCGGGTGTGCTATTGAAATATAAATTAACAAACGACTGACCTTTAAAATTACGCGCACGTAGACCCCCCCCCCCCCCCCCCCCCCCCCGCCCATATAAAAAGGTGGGAGATCAGTTATTCGGAATTCAGGACCAGTGCATTGAAGTGATGTGTGCTTGTCTCACTGTATCTTTAATTTGATTGTATTCTTTCAAGGTTGAGTGTACAGTCAGAGAGCAATACACTCAATATTCGCCTCCCTCCTCTACAGCGCACGCGCTTCTTGTCTGTCAAATGATCACATGATTGAATCCCGCTCTTTGAAATCTTACGTCATGTCACTGGTTGGCAACAGCAGATGGGGCTCGTGTACCGCTGATCGGCCAAAATGATCATCTTTGTTCTCATCTGAAACGGACTATGTATCATTACAGTTTTACATTCCCCTGTGGCGGTTGTGGACAGAATTATGTTGTACAAAATATTTTATAACAATTAAAGGATTAGTCAAATGAAATTGGAAGTGATTTTATTTATGTAATTTGTACATTCATAAGACAAATGTATAAAATGCATCTTAAATCGTCACAATCCAGATGTATTGGATTGTGATTCACATAAACATCTGCTAAACATGTGTATGTGACCAATAAACATTTGATTTGAAAATACAAGATGTCACCAAATAATTTTCCCTGGCTGCCACTGCTATTGCTTAACAAAAACATTTCCTCTGTGCCGGCACAACTTTTGGAGATATTTCAAACACGATTTTGTGGTAAATTGATTACATTTTTACATTTAATAAAGTTGTAGATATATTCCAATGAAGTTAGATCTATAATTGTTTTTTAAATAATCCACTTGTTTAGAGAGAAAAAAGAAGATAATGTTTGAGTAAAGTAGCAATGTGTTTTTATTTTATTTATTTAACTAGGCAAGTCAGTTAAGAACAAATTGCCCTGGATAAATCTAGGACAATTATGCGCCTCCCTATGGGACTCCCAATCACAGGCGGAGGTGATACAGCCTGGATTTGACCCAGGGACTGTAGTGACGCCTCTTGCACATACCATTTTTCCCCCAAACATTGCTATTTTGTGTCAGCAATTAGACAATGTTATTAGGGGGGGCTAGTTACCCCCGAAAACCTAATATTTGTGAAAACAGAAGATGAAAAAGTAATCTGATAAAATCCTAGGTAGCTAGCGAGCAAACACAACTGCACGCAAGAATACCAATGTCAATATCAGCATGTGAAGTAGCTAGCTTGCTGTAAAAATTGCCTAATCAAATTGCAGTATCAATTTAAGAGTCCATCTCACAGAGTTCAATTTGCAGTTTGTGCAGAGTACATTGCTATAGAAACAAAAGCCCTGTCCCACATTTCCCAAAGACACACAGGGCACATTGCAAGATGGTACTTGAAGGAGAAACTGAGTTGAATAATTTGGTACACTGTTTAGATTGAGCACATCAAAGGGAAATATATACTTTGTCATGACGATATAAACGGATGGATGTTTTCTAGACAAGTATGCCTAAACCATTTAAAAACTGATTTGGTGATCTGAATTGCAGGCAGGGCTTCCGAAAAATGTAAAAAATAAAGCCTCACTTTAAAATGTTAGGAGAACCACATGAACCATTTTAGCGCACCAGAAATACGATTTGTTTAATTGTTTGCGATATAGCCTATATTTGGCCTGTATGAATTCTAGCTACTTTTGAAGCACGTAAATATGTAACATGTAACACTGTAAACACTGTAAATTGTGTAAAAGCACAATTTTCCTATTGAAGTGTATTACATTGAAAATTGTACACTGTCACTTTAAAAACTCAGGTTTGTGATGATGACATGCAATAGAGCTGTCATTTATTGCTATGACCATTGATCTCCTGAAGAAGCTGTCCCTTTTCCATTCGTTCTGTACCTCCATTTTTTTTAAACTACTCTCCTGTGAAGTCCTGAATTGTGACATACGCCTAGTTTCCTGAAACGGGTCCCAAATGGTTAGCGATGGGCACGTCGTTTTTGAAAGGCCCACTACATAGTTTATGGATGTAAATTGCGGTCCCGGTGATCCGCTATAGAGGAAGCTAAAAATGTTGTGCTGGTAATATTGGTCTGATCTTTTGATCTGGTTGGTCTAGATTTAACAGGCATTCCCAAACTGGAGTATGCGTACCCAAAGCGGTATGCGCAATTCCGTCAGAGGTATGCAAAATAAAAATGTGATTCACATTTTTTTAAATAATAATAATCAAAATATTTTTAGTTTTGACATTTTTTTTCCCACATTTTCAAACAGTCCATTTATATTTTCCAACAGGGCTATATATTTGGGTGAGTTTTTTTTCTTGCCTGAGTAGCCTCGTTTCACTGCCAAAAATAAAATTATACCATCTAGTGTTCAGCGAAATAACAACACAATGTCAAATACAGGTAGCCTAGTCAAATAATTAACATTCAATCACATCAACAGTTACTCTCTCGCAGAAATTCCACTGTAGCCAAACGTAGTTGCTGCTCATGTTGGTATCTGTACTGATGGTGCAAGAGCCATGACAGGGAGACATAGTGGGGTGGTAACGCGCATGCAAGCAGTTGCTCCCGACGCCACTTGGGTACACTGCAGCATCCACCAAGAGGCTCATGCTGCCAGGGGAGTGCCTGACAACTTGAAAGGTGTTTGGGACACTACAGTGAAAATGGTTAACTTTGCTAAAGCAAGGCGCCTGAACTCTCGTGTATTTTCTGCAGTGATCATCTAACGCTTTTACAACATACAGAAGTGCGCTGGTTATCAAGGGGTATATCAAGTATTGGCAATTTTTTAAAATTAAGAGACCAGCTTAAATGTTTCTTTTACTGACCATAATTTTCACTTATCTGACCACTTGCATGATGACAAGTTTTTTACAGGACTGGCCTATCTGGGTGATGTTTTTTCTCACCTGAATGACCTGAATCTAGGATTACAGGGATTCTCCACAACTATATTCAATGTGCGGACAAAATTGAGGCTGTGAAGTTGAAGATCTTCTCTGTCTGCATTAACACGGACAACACACAGGTCTTTCCATCATTGCATGATTTTTGGTGTGCAAATTAACTCAAGATTACGGACAATGACAAATGTGATATAGCCAAGCACCTGAGTGAGTTGGGTTACCAATTACGCAGGTACTTTCCCGAAACGGATGACAGAAACAACTGGATTCGTTATCCCTTTCATGCCCTGCATCCAGTCCACTTACCGATATCTGAACAAGAGAGCCTCATCGATATTGCAACAAGCGGTTCTGTGAAAATTTAATTTAATCAGAAGGCAATGACAGATTTCAGGATTGGGCTGTGCTCAGAGTATCCTGCCTTGGCAAATCGTGCTGTTAAGACACTGAAGCCCTTTGCAACCATGTACCTATGTGAGAGTGGATTTTCTTCCCTCACTAGCATGAAAACTAAATAGAGGCACAGACTGTGTGTGGAAAATGATTTAAGACTGAAACTCTCTCCAAAACAACCCACTATTGCAGTGACAGTTGAAGTCAGAAGTTTACATACATTTAGGTTGGAGTCATTAAAACTCGTTTTTCAACCACTCCACAAATTTCTTGCTAACAAACTATAGTTTTGGCAAGTCGGTTAGGATATATACTTTGTGCATGACACAAGTGATTTTTCCAACAATTGTTAACAGACAGATTATTTCACTTATAATTCACTGTATCACAATTCCAGTGGGTCAGAAGTTTACATACACTAAGTTGACTGTGCCTTTAAACAGCTTGGAAAATTCCAGAAAATGATGTCATGGCTTTAGAAGCTTCTGATAGGCTAATTGACATTATTTGAGTTAATTGAAGGTGTACCTGTGGATGTATTTCAAGGCCTACCTTCAAACTCAGTGCCTCAGCTTGAAATCATGGGAAAATCAAAATAAATAAAAGACCTCAGAAAAAAGTTGTAGAACTCCACAAATCTGGTTCATCCTTGGGAGCAATTTTCAAATTCCTCGATGGTCCCACGTTCATCTGTGCAAACAATAATATGCAAGTATAAACACCATGGGACCACGCAGCCGTCATACCTGTCACGACTTCTGCCGAAGTCGTTGCCTCTCCTTGTTCGGGCGGTGCTCGGCGGTCGACGTCACCGGTCTTCTAGCCATCATTGATCAATTTTTCATTTTCCATTGGTTTTGTCTTGTCTTCCCACACACCTGGTTTTTATCCCATTCATTACCTGTTGTGTATTTAACCCTCTGTTTCCCCTCATGTCTTTGTCAGAGATTGTTTTTATGTCAGTGTTGTGTTTGTTGTATAGGTGAGCGACGGGTCCTCGTATCCATGTTTGTTTATGTCTGTTCTTGTTAGTGTTATGGAGCATGTTACGTGGACATTCATTAAAAGACTCCATTTTACACTCCGTTTGACTCTCCTGCGCCTGACTTCCCTGCCACCTATACACACGACTCGGACAATACCGCTCAGGAAGGAGACGCGTTCTGTCTCCTAGAGATGAACGTACTGTCACAACTTCCGCCGAGTTGGTCCCTCTCCTTGTTCGGGTGACATTCGGCGGTCGATGTCACCGACTTTCTAGACATCGCTGATCCTCTTTTAATTTTCCATTGGTTTTGTCTTGTATCACACCTGGTTTCAATCCCATCAATTACATGTTGTGTATTTAACCCTCTGTTCCCCCTTGCGTCCTTGTCGGTGATTGTTTATTTGTAAGCATTGTACCCACTTGTATTATTTTGTATATTTTGGTTTTCTGAGTTTTTGAGCACTTATTAAACTGCTCCGTTTATACCAAGTTTGATCTCCTGTGCCTGACTTCCCTGCCACCAGCATGCACCCCCTTACGCGTATTTTAGCGCAAAAAGTGCAAATCAATCACAGAGCAACAGCAACGGGCCTTGTGAAGATGCTGGAGGAAACAGGTACAAAAGTATTTATATCCACAGTTAAATGAGTCCTATATCGACATAACCTTAAAGGCCGCTCAGCAAAGAAGAAGCCACTGCTCCAAAACCACCATAAAAAAGCCAGACTACGGTTAGCAACTGCACATGGGGACAAAGTTTGTACTTTTTGGAGAAATGTCCTCTGGTCTGAAGAAACAAAAATAGAACTGTTTGGCCGTAATGACCCTCGTTATGTTTGGAGGAAAAAGGGGGAGGCTTGCTAGCCGAAGAACACCATCCCAACCGTGAAGCACGAGGATGGCAGCATCATGTTGTGGGGGGTGTTTTTCTGCAGGAGGGACAGGTGCACTTCACAAAATAGATGGCTACCATGAGGAAGGAAAATTATGTGCATATATTGAAGCAACATCTCAAGACATCAGTCAGGAAGTTAAAGCTTGGTCGCAAATGGGTCTTCAAAATGGACAATGACTCCAAGCATACTTCCAAAGTTGTGGCAAAATGGCTTGAGGACAATAAAGTCAAGGTATTGGAGTGGCCATCACAAAGCCCTGCATCAATCCCATAGAAAATTTGTGGGTAGAACTGAAAAAGTGTGTGCGAGCAAGGAGGCCTACAAAACTGACACCATCTCTGTCAGGAGGAATGGTCCAAAATTAACCCAACTTGCTGTGGGAAGCTTGTGGAAGGCTTCCCGAAAATGTTTGACCCAAGTTAAACACAATGCTACCAAATACTAATTGAGAGTATGTAAACTTCTGACCCACTGGGAATGAACTTGAAAGAATTAAAAGATTAAATAAATCATTCTCTCTACTATTATTCTGACATTTCACATTCTTAAAATAAAGTGGTGGTCCTAACTGACCTAAGACAGGCAATTTTTACTTGGATTAAATGTCAGGAATTGTGAAAAACTGAGTTTAAATGTATTTGGCTAAGGTGTACAGTATGTAAACTTCCGACTTCAACTGTAAGTGCATCCTTTCAAGCACACCCTTCTCATTAACCTGTGGTGAGTTAGTCACAATTTTATGTTAACAAATAAGGTTTTATATGTAAGATGGTTAAAAAAAGAGAAGACTATAGATTATTATTATTATATTATTATTTGTGCCCTGGTCCTATAAGAGCTCTTTGTCACTTCCCACGAGCCGGGTTGTGACAAAAACTCACACTCATTCTTATGTTTAATAAATGTATCGTATTGTGTGTGTGTGGCAGGCTTACAATGATGGCAAAAACAAACATTTGAGAGTGCGCTGACCCTGGTGCTAGAGGGGTACGCAGCTGGAGGTTGAATGTTTGAAGGGTATGGGATTATAAAACGTTTGGGAACCACTGGTCTAGAAGAAAATATTTTTCACTGTCGTAATGGTTCAACCATGACGTTTACGAATCTGCACTCAATTGTTTGTTTCTCTACGGCACTTGGAAACAACGATCAAGTGAAGCCTTATCATTACAACAAATATTATGTGGGAGATTTTTTTTCCAGAGTTGCACATAACTCCCCAAATAAAATCTCTGGCCGCACAGCAAAATATTTTATCGCTATGCAACCAAATTGATCACACTGCAGAGCCCTGAGTGTAGGTAATTGTTTTAAAATCATTATAAAATGTGATAGTATGCTATCCCCTATCTTCAGCTATGACTCATTCCTACAAAGTTATCTCATTTCACAGACGGACCACTTAGAAGTTGAATAAATGGAGAAACATTTTATTTTACCCACTGATAAATCATAGGCTTTCACCAAATTAACGGGAGTTTCATTTTATTTTTCTGGGGATGAATTACACCTTCAACATTTTTGTTGGTGGCCCAGGGTATTGTCAAATTAAGTGTGGCTGTAAGCATCCTCATCACAAGCTCCACAAACCGTGCTGGCTACCGCATGGAAGGTAGCATAGCAGACACTGCGGTGGGAATCTACCTCTTTCTTGTAATTTAACCTTTGTTCAACCTCTTTCTTGTAATTTAACCTTTGTTCAACCTCTTTCTTGTAATTTAACCTTTGTTCAACCTCTTTCTTGTAATTTAACCTTTGTTCAACCTCTTTCTTGTAATTTAACCTTTGTTCAACCTCTTTCTTGTAATTTAACCTTTGTTCAACCTCTTTCTTGTAATTCAACCTTTGTTCAACCTCTTTCTCAGAACACGTTTTACCAAACAGTAGGTTGTAAATACACAGAACAAAAATATAAACGCAACATGCAACAATTTCAACTATTTTACTGAGTTACAGTTCATATAGGGAAATCAGTCAATTGAAATAAATAAATTAGGCCCTAATCTATGGATTTCACATGACTGAGCAGAGGCACAGCCATAGGTGGGCCTGGGAGGGAATAGGCCCACCCACTGGGGAGCCAGGCCCAGCCAATCAGAATATGTTTTTGTCCACAAAAGGGCTTTATTACAGAAATACTCAATTTCATCAGCTGTCCGGGTGGCTGTCTCAGACAATCCCGCAGGAGAAGTAGCTGGATGTGGAGGTCCTGGGTTGGCATGGTTACACGTGGTCTGCAGTTGTGAGGCAGTTGGACATACCGCAAAATTCTCTAAAACGACGTTGGAGCTGGCTTATGCTAGAGAAATGAACATTTAATTCTCTGGCAACAGCTCTGGTGGACATTCCTGCAGTCAGTGTGCCAATTGCACGCTCCCTCAAAACTTGAGACATCTGTGGCATTGTGTTGTGTGACAAAACTGCACATTTTAGAGTGGCCTTTTATTGTCCCCAGCACACGGTGCACCGGTGTAATAATCATGCTGTTTAATCAGCTTCTTGATATGCTACACATGTCAGGTGGATAGATTATCTTGGCAAAGGATGTGTAAACAAATTTGTGCACATAATTGGAGAGAAATAAGCTTTTTGTGCGTATGGAACATTTCAGGGATCTTTTATTTCAGCTCATGAAACATGGAACAAACACTTTTCATGTTTCGTGTATATTTTTGTTCAGTGTATTATGTAGTATGATTAGTACACAGTATTTACTTTTGGTAAGTACCAGGCACGAAAGATTTTGGACACAGCCTCTACACTAGTCTAAAGACAGTTTGTGAAGGAATAGTTGTGTTCCAAGATGGCCACTCAATTTAACGCCCATTTCCAATTTGACCAATTTTATGAAACTCGGCAGGATTGTAGAACCCAACAACAGTAACTGGCACTACTATTAGGCCTACTTCTACCACTACTACTACTGTTACTACTACTAATGTTATTACTACTACTACTACTGTTGTTACTAATAGTACTGCTGCTACTACTACTACTGCCGTTACTACTACTACTAGTACTACTACTGTTATGACTACTACTGTTATTACTACTAGTACTACTACTGTTACTACTATTACTGTTATTACTAATAGTACTACTACGGTTACTACTACTACTGTTATTACTACTAGTACTACTACTACTACTACTGTTACTACTACTGTTATTACTACTGTTATTACTAATAGTACTGTTACTACTACTACTGCTGTTACTACTACTACTAGTACTATTACTTCTGGGCTACAGTTACTAAAGGCTACTGTCTCACTACTATTTATAGTACAGTCATATCTATATTGGCTCACATTTTTACAACATTAGCCTCTAACTATTTAGACTTCTAAACTTCTTCCACTACCATAACAATCCTTCTGGACATCTGAAGCAAGTCAAAATGTTTCTTCATGATAATTATTATGATGAACTGATGCTAGGTGCAATGCTGTGGTTATGGACCTTCCATGTGGTGGTGTTGTAGACCCCAGCCACTGACCCATCTGTCTCAGACGCTCCTCGAAGATGGGGACGATGCGTTCGTCGGTCTGATGTTCATCAGTAGGTTCACTCCACAGGAGACTGTCTCCACCGGCATCTGAATCACACAGGACACAAGTATGCATTCATAAAGCTTTTATAACAGTTATATGAGATATAACATCTGACATAGGCAGACCTCTCCACTGACACAGACCTCTCCACTACAAATGCCCCAGCCAAATACATTCCTGATAGAATACATCCCTACAATGATTCAGTCCAGGAAAGAAGAATGAAAGCAAGCATTAGCATATATTAAATCACATTTGGTCAATATTGTACCAGTCAGTGATTCCTGCTAATGAAAATTGTCTAGGGTGGGATGTTTATACTGTTGGCGCATACAGCGTACTACATGACACTAATTAACCCTGTTTCCATCCAAAAATTAATGACAGCTGTGATTGAAACAGGAAGTTATTGTATTTTTTAAATGCTGACAGATTTATTTGTTCAACATGGTGGGATCTTTTTGAGTCTAAAATTAATTATGCGAGAAATGGCTATGGCATCCTCAGAGCATGTGGAGACCAGCTGGCTGGAGAGTTTACGGACATATTCAACCTCTCCCTTTCCCAGTCTGCTGTCCCCACTTTCTTCAAGATGTCCACCATTGTTTATGTACCCAAGAGAGCAAAGATAACTGAACTAAATTACTATCATGAAGTGCTTTGAGAGGGTATTTAAGGATCATATCACCTCCACCTTACCTGAAACCCTAGACCCAATTCAATTTGCATACCGCCCCAATAGATCCACAGACGATGCAAACTAGGTCATGGACTTCCTGATGGGGCGCCACCAGGTGGTGAAGGTAGGAAGCAATGACTCACCTATGCGTAGCCACGCACACCTCCAATTCAATCATCAAGTTCGCAGACGACATAACAGTAGTAGGCCTGATTACCAACAATGATGAGACAGCCTACAGGGAGGAGGTGAGGGCCCTGGCGGAGTGGTGCCAGGAAAATAACCTCAACCTCAACAAAACAAAGGAGCCGATCGTGGACTTCAGGAGACGCCCTCATCTGGACCGCAGTGAAGGTGAAAAGCTTCAAGTTCCTCAGCGTACACATCACTGACAATCTGAAATGGTCCACCCACACAGACAGTGTGGTGAAGGGGGCTGAAGAAATTTGGCTAGGCCCCTAAGACCCTCACAAACTTTTACAGATGCACCATTGAGAGCATCCTGTCGGGCTGTATCATCGCCTGGAATGGCAACTGCACTGTCCGCAACAGTAGGGTGGTGCGGTCTTCCCCACGCATCACCGGGGGCACATTGCCTGACCTCCAGGACATCTACAGCACCCAATCTTACAGGAAGGCCAAGAAGATCATCAAGGACATCCATCACCCGAGCCACGGCCTGTTCACCCCGCTATCATCCAGAAGGCGAGGTCAGTACAGGTCCATCAAAGCTGGTACCGAGAGACTGAAAAACAGCTTCTATTTCAAGGTCATCAGACTGTTAAATAGCCATCACTAGTCGGCCTCCACCCAGTACTGAACTTAGTCATTGTCACTAGCCGGCTACCACCCAGTACTGAACTTAGTCACTGTCACTAGCCGGCTACCACCAAGTACTGAATTTAGTCACTGTCACTAGCCGGCTACCACCCAGTACTGAACTTAGTCACTGTCAATTGCCGGCTACCACCCAGTTACTCAACATTGCACCTTACAGGCAGCTGCCCTATGTACAAAGACATGGAATCACTGGTCACTTTAATAATGGAATGCTAGTCACTTTAACAATGTTCACATACTGTTTTACTCCTTTATATACTGTATTGTAGTCAATGCTCGGAGTGTCATTGATGGTTGCCATGGAGGGCGTGAGAGCTGAGTACTTCTCCATTCCTCCATCTATAGTGAGGAGCAGATAAAGAACAATGCCTTGTTGTATGACTGATAGAGAACACTATTGTTCCCTTCAAAAGGGAACTAGTATTGTACTTTACACAAGAAATGTATTCCGAGCATAATGCACTTTCTTTTTCAAAAATGATTGTTATAATTTTCTGTATCGAGGCTTTTGTTAAGTACACTTTAAATAAATAGTGATTTGTTTTGTTTTCTCACACTGAGTAGGTGTAACACCACAGTACTTGTTCACTTTGTTTCAACAATAATTATTGTTTAATGCATTTTATCTGAACAGACGAAGTGCATTTTTTCTTCCTTTCTTTATGTGTTTTCTCACAAGAAGCAGAACCTGGTGAAACAGCTGGCGTTGGAGAGCAGGTGTCTAGAAACCGGTTTACCTGCCTTGGGGCCAGAGAAACAGACAGGGGTGTTTCTGTGTTCATTTATTTACTGACACACAGTCAGGGAAAAACAAGGTAAAACACACAGTCAGAGAAAAACAAGGTAAAACACACAATCAGAGAAAAACAAGGTAAAACACACAGTCAGATTAAAACAAAGTATAACACACCAGCAGAGAAAAACAAAGTATAGAGTATAAATTGACATCCATATACCATTTATCCTGGTTTGAAAGAGGTCGTACATCAAATAATGTTGGAAAATAAATTATACAGCTAAGAATATTTTACAGCACTACTCTCCTCTCTGCTTTTATGTCTTAAACATACTGTAGGTGAGAAATGAGCCGAAGAACATCTCTGTCTGTGCTGAGTACATCAGTAAGGTAAAAGAGGTTCCCTTGGAGATGGTGATGGAGGAGACGACACAGAGCGGCGTGCGTCTGTTCCCCAGGCTCAACACATTACTCAGAGCCTGAACAACTAAGTCCTGGATTCAATCCAAGGCACGTTTACAGAGAGCAGCGTAAGCGTGGTTCTTGACTTTTAAAGGTAATTTATGCTTGAGTTGACAAAGTTTACATTGAGTGTGATCTCCACGGACGTCAGGGAAATTAACTTTCAAAGGCGCATTGTTGGATTACCAGTGTGCTGGTCTATAAAACGCCTTGGATTGAATCTCACCCTCTCTGTGAAGTCCCTCAATCACCATGGTCTCACCTTGGTAGTAAATCAGTAAGAATGTAGAGGGAAATGAAAGGTCTACAAACTGAAAGGTTTAAAAAAACAATGTTCGAGATTGAAATGTTTCAGTATTTATGTTAATATACCACACTGTTATATAATATAAACTAAATAAATATGATACATGTAATTATCTAAACACGACCAGATCTTTTACATAAAACATTATGTGTGACAATGACACTTTCTGTTGACCTTGTCTATCTGTCTGTTATCTTACTAGAAAAACCAATATTGATCGAAACAGGAGCTTTTCCCACAGAAGTGCTGCATTAAGGAAAATGACGTGATAGCACCTCGCGTCCCACTGTGTAATCTACAGTACCACCCTGTTGAAGTCGTGTGACCTCACACGGCATACTGTAACAGACATACAGTACAGACTGGGAAGAATTCTTTGCTCTCATAGGGTAGAGAAACCTCTCTTGTCCATAGAGTCTTTAGCCCCACTAGTGATCTGTCATGACAGACTGTTAACAAATCTCAATTGAGTAGTTAGCCAGCACATGCTAGATTTTGTACAGGGTTCTCAAATAACCTCCATGGTGGATTCAGTCAGACAATCTCCCATAGTGGTCCCTATAGTTCAGTCTCAACCCCCATGGTGGTAGTGATGTCAGTCCGTGGGGTCCTGACACTGCATGCAATAGATCATCTCCTCTGCATACTGCTCTACCTGGATGGTGATGCTGGAGAAACCAAACTCTGACTGGAGCAGCTTGGTAGCATCCATGAGTACCTGTTGGGGACTGGCATCTTCCTCTTTAGAACAAAACAAACAGGAATATGGATTCTATTATTTTTGGTGAGATTTTTAGTCACATCAACACAAAGACAAACCACCAATACTGAGGTGTTCCTGATTAACAACTGACAGAATATTCAGAGGTGTGTGTGTGTGTGTGTGTGTGTGTGCGTGCGTGCGTGCGTGCCAGTACGTCTGTCTGACCATGAGTGTATTGTACAGACAGAGTATTGTAGTGTTAGTCTGTGCAAGCATGTGCGTACCTATAGCCACGTGTACAGAGAGCTGTGACTGGCTCAATGTGAGGGCCCACATGTGGAGGTTGTGTGTGGTCTTGACTCCTCTCAGCGACAGCAGCATTTCTCTCACAGTATTGAAGTCGATACCTTTAGGAACCCCTGTAGAAAGTCCCACAAGAAAACACTAAGGGTGCTTATGATAACATTCTATACAGTGAGACTACTACATCCAATAACCATGTTACAATAGCCTTTAATGATCTTTTTTGTTTTTGTTTGACTTGGTCACACACTTTCAGGGTCCAGAATGATAAATACAGAGGCCAAAGTATTTACTTCAAGGTTTGGATGATAACCTGTGTACTCACCTTCCATGAGTATCCTGAAGACGTCCTTCAGGATAGTGACAGTTGTTCCCAGCACAAATACAGAGAACATGAAGGTACAAATGGGATCTGCTATTTTATACTGAGGCTGTTGGGGATAAAAAGAGATGACACGTTCAAATCAAGCCGTCGTTTTCCTCTAAATATTAGCCAGAGTTGCCGGTATAGCCTACAGTAAGTATGGTTAACGTATTCTGCTGCATAAATATCTCATCCTACCGTTCGCCTGTTGATGGCTGGGCTTTTCTGAGGAATAACTGTGAAGGCATTTTGCTCCACTATGAGCTAAAAGGAATAAGGCAAGTGAAGTCGACAGCATCACTGACCCAGAAGTGTATAATGGTAGCAGCCAGCAGTACCCCCAGACTCTGCAACAGATCCCCTACTGCATGGATAAAAGCCGCTCTCACGCTGGTGTTGCCATGGCCACCAGGGAGTCCGTGAGAGTGGCCGTGTGACAGGTTGACTGTATTGTCATGGGGTCGGTGGTAGGAGGGACCGTGGCTGTGACTGGACTGATGGAGGATTAGGGCCATTCTTCACAAACAAACAAAGCCTATTGTTAGAAGAGCAGCCAATTATCTACAACTGACCAGGTCTCGTCCAGATCTTTTTATTCTGTATTGCCAAGTCCTACAATTACCATAGCAGTGGGCAAGAGAGCACAAACAGATCTGGGACCAGTCTATGTCTCTCACACCTTCACAACCAATCCCATGAAGGCCAATAAAAAATTTATATTGACAAAACAGACATTCTTAGCTTTACTCACAAGACATTGACCCCCACAGCACAGCCTGAGGTAATGAGCATGATCTGGCTGTGGATCTCAAAGTCATCGTTAAGGATCCTCTGAACGGCGATGAACACCAGCACCCCTGTCACAGCCCAGATGGACAGCACTGACAAACAGGCACCCAGGATTTCTGCAGAACATCATAGGGACGATAAGAAATGGATTCATATTATATCATGTATATGTGATACAGCCAACATTCAAGCCACATTGGAAGTAAACAATGTAGTGGAAATTTCCTGTATTTACCAAATCATGAGACCAAACCACCACACAAGTCAGAGTTATCATAAAGTCCATCTTTAATTATATGAGCTCCATCACAACCCTGTGACTCTCAGATCAATTCAGTGTCTATAAATGAATTCTCTGAGAGTGCTTACAAAACAGTTCTTAGTATCATTTATAGCCAAGACACACCCCTCTCAACTCACATGACGAATAACAGATCAGAACATTACAAAGGAAGACTTTACTTGAGAGAGGAGTGTCCCATAGCCAGACAGCATTAGCTATAAATTATCGTTCAGTTTGCTCTCCTAAAACGAGGTTCTACTTCTCGTTCTTGGTACAACATAGTACCAAGACATTACCTCATCCATTAGCATATATCAAATACACCCCTCCTGGACATGCTCACGGAGACACAGTGACTGGCACACAGACATTGTGGAGCCAAGAGATAATTGGTTGCCCCTCAATCACCCCTTCACATGGTTTAAAAGATATGTTTACATATGAAGACAAGCTTGACCTCTCCCCTCTCTGCGGCCCAAGTAACTGAACCCTGACAGAGAACAGATAACTGCAACCGGCCAACAGTGTTATCCAAAAATAGACATTCTAATGACATATCTCACATAAGCATGCAATAATATAAATAAAACATTTTTATTTATAAATGTAACCTAAATAATTCTGATTCTGCCACGACAACAATTAGAAACTTAACTTCAATAGTGTATTTTAATCACAATGACCACTTTCAGAACACACGTGAACATGAAAGACTTATTGGGAATGATATCTGGTCATATCAATGCTGACACATTGATGTTCCCAGGAAATTAGAGAAACGTTTACTAAAGGTGTCAACTAATTGACTCCCTATTCACACCCCCTGTACAAAAAAAAACACATCAAAATCTACAATAGTAAACTCTCCCAAACTGAATCACTGAATCTCCCAAACTGAATCACTGAATCTCCCAAACTGAATCACTGAATCTCCCAAACTGAATCACTGAATCTCCCAAACGGAATCACTGAATCATAGACTGTTGTTCAACTACAAAGGATAATTGTTTTGCTTCCCTATCCAAATACACACCGAGAGTGGTAATTGTTATTAAAATATACATTATGGAAAGTTTCATCTTTTGAATGTACTGAAGCTCACTGAAACATGCTCAGGAAAGTTCATCTGACTTGTGGATAAATTATATTCAGCCTCAGAACACTTTTCTGAAACGTGTGTGTGTGTTTCATTTTCTCTTTCCTCACAGGTGGCTACACGGCACACATTCTGGCCGTCATGACCGACGCTGCTCATCTCCTCACAGAGTTTGGTAGCATCATGGTCAGCCTCTTCTCTCAAGGCATATTGACACATGGTGTCAGTTCATCTGACTAAAACAAGGCATATTGACATATGGTGCCAGTTCATCTGACTAAAACAAGGCATATTGACATATGGTGCCAGTTCATCTGACTAAAACAAGGCATGGTGCCAGTTCATCTAACTAAAACAAGGCATATTGACATATGGTGCCAGCCTGAGTTCTTATAAAGTTCAACCAACCTGAGCGATGCCAGCCAAAGTTCATGGTTTTGGTGGGAGGTCTGGAGGAGACCCATAGAGAGAAGAGGCTGACCATGATGCTACCGAAGTCTGTGAGGAGATGAGCTGCGTCGGTCATGATGGCCAGACTGTGTGCCGCGTAACCACCTGTGAGGATAGAGAAAATGAAACACACACACGTTTCAGAAATATAATTTATCCACCAGATTGAATATTTTACAAGTTGAGTAAATAGGAAAATCTGTGCTCCAAAATGCATTAGTTTCTTTCTGTTTTCTGTCTCCATTATCTTCTTCATGTGTCATTATTTATCAGAATCTTACCGATCACCTCTCCAACCATGAAGACCAGGCTGACAACAGATGCGATGATGAGTTTCCTCTTGGCCAGCTGCTTCTCACGACTCTCTGTCCACGAAGCCCTGTCGTTCTCATGGCAGTGACCAGTAGCAGTAACAGGATGCCACCGGACAGCTGCAGCAGTTCTGTCTCCAGTCTCTGCTGTTGGACTGGGACATTTGTCTTGCTCAGACCCAGGGAATGACCTGAGAGAAAACGTCCCAAGATCAAGTTGATTTGTCATATAGAGTGGGTCATGGAATAATACATACAATGGAAAACTTACTCACTAGAGCTCTCGTATTAAAAACATCAAGAAAGTTTGGGACAAAACACACAAATATGTATGACAATCAGCTACTTGGGTACATTTAATGATAACTAAGCACTTGGAATGCATGTTCTGTCTAGGCTGTATTTCTTTCACACAGAACCACACGTAAATCTATCAACTATAAACTGATAACGGAGTTGTCCATTTATCGATTCGTGCAAATTGGACTGAACAGCTGTTAACTGAGATGAAGATAATGCAACATTAAAATAGTAACTGTTCCTAACATAGGCCTTAAAGGTTGTAAATAAAATAACCACATGCCCCAGTAATGGCATGGAGTATGTTGTAGTATCATCCTGGACGAGACGGTGTTTCTGAGAATCCATAATCTCCTTCAAAACAGCTCCTGAAAGTTTAGTAAGAATCAAAACGTAGGCTTAAACAGTGACTATACAACCAAAAGGAAAACGCCACTGTCCTTATGATATCGCTGCCTCTCCGACCTAATTCCGTCAGCCTCTCAAACATTGATCTGGTTCATGCCTGCGCCTGCTGAAAACCTGACACCTGTTAATCAGGTGTGGTGTTTGTATGGACACTGGGAGATAACTGACTAGGGGCCATGATTACACAATCAACCTATCATAACAGGCCAAGTCACTCCAAGTCAGTTGTCTATTGTGGCTACTGCTACTCATTGTGTATCAAGCATTGATAGTAAATAAATTAGGTATCAAGTCTCATGTTTTTCTGGATCACAAGCACCTTTACACACATTTATTTATTGTAGAAGTATGGTATTGTCATGAAAAATAAGTTATGCAGAAGATATGAATAGGCAAACAATTGATCAGAATCCCCAATTTATTAATCATATACACACACACACACACATAAATATATTTTACAGTATGAACAGTATATAAAACTGAAAGTAGGATAAAAAAAAAAAAATGTTTATTAAAAGCAAGGCCTTTGTTCTATCCATATTAGGTCGAGTGAACAATTACGGAAAGATTATTTTGACCTGCATTGGAATTTTGACAGTATTCACTGAAACTGGTGAACTACAACAGAAACCCACTTTAAAATATGTGGATTGCTGGTGTGTGAGACAACGCCTTTCAACAACTGTCATTAATTGTTGTCCAAGTGTTTAAAAAGTCTAGCGGGTGTACGTGGGAAGCGATTAATATAAACAAATATATATAGTGTACAGAAAGGGAATTTGACAGGTGTATCCAGACCACACAAGATTAGATCAAAAGATATAGAAAATCATTTGGTTCAGGAATACAGAGAGAGTTTTAAATGACAACATCTCCTATATTATTACACACAGAGAAAAAAAAAACAGGGAGGTATGAGAGAGACATGACAAAAAAAACAGTGAGCACATATGTGAGTTCAGGACTGGGGTTGGCATACAGAATCCTACAAATTGGAATCACAAGCTTTGGAAAACTGAAAATAAAGCCTGAACAAATATTGCTCTGTAGCCTACAAACAAACATATATAAACAACACATTCAAACTTTGAGCATTTCTTCACATAGGTTAAAGTTGCAGTTATTGGCAGACCACAGCAGCCCTTACTATGACAGTGGTTCATTATGCTAAGAAGGCGCTTAAAGTGCACATTTATTTACAAATTCAGACTCAGGCTGTGTCTCAAAATGGCACACTATTCCCTATATAGTGCACTACTTTTGACCAGAGACTTATGGGCCCTGGTGAAAAGTAGTGCACTACATAGCGGAGGTCAAAAGGTAGTGCACAAGACAAGAAGCCATTTGGGAGATGTCAGTTTCGATTCACTCACCCTCTCTACATGGTCCATTAAGCATACATAGAAGCCGTTACCCTGTACATACTGTTTCGTACTATTTAAAAATTCCAATTTTTCAAATCTACAAAAAGATCGCCTGCGCATGAAGGTAAACTTGGCAGTTGGCACAATCATAAGAATGTACGACTCTTGTAAACATAGACCACAACTGGCAATTGAAATGAGACATATACAGTCTTATTATTAAGATAACAAAATATAAATCCACATACAGTGCCTTAATTATTCACACTACTCGACTTTTTCCACATTTTGTTGTTACCCGCAGAATAAAAAATGTATTACATTTAGATTGTGTGTCGCTGGCCTACACACAATACCCCATAATGTCAAAGTGTAATTATGTTTTTAGACATTTTTACAAATTAATAAAAAATGAACAGCTGAAATGTCTTGAGTCAATAAGTATTCAAGCCCTTTGTTTTGGCAAACCTAAATAAAGTTCAGGAGTAACAATTTGCTTATCAAGTCACATAAGTTGCATGGACTTATGTGACGTAATTTGTATTTATTTTTTAAAGCACACATTGAATATCCCTTTGAGCATGGTGAAGTTATTAATTACACTTTGGGTGGTGTATCAATACACCCAGTCACTACAAAGATACAGGCGTCCTTCCTAACTTAGTTTGCTGGAGAGGAAGGAAACCGCTCAGGGATTTCACCATGAGGCCAATGGTAACTTTAAAACAGTTACAGACTTTAATGGCTGCGATAGGATAAAACTGAGGATGGATCAACAACATTGTAGTTACACCACAATACTAACCTAAACGACAAAGTCAAAAGAAGAAAGTCTGTACAGAATATTACAAAACAGGCACTAAAGTAAAACCTGTGGCAAAGAAATTAACTTAATGTCCTGAATAGAAAGTGTTATGTTGGGAGCAAATCCAACACAACACATTACTGGGTACCACTCCTCATATTTTCAAGCATTGTGGTGGCTGCATCATGTTATGGGTATGCTTGTCATCGGCAAGAACTAGGCAGTGATTGCTATTTTTAAAAAATGGAATAGAGCTAAGCACAGGTAAAATCCATGAGGAAAACCTGATTCAGTCTGCTTTCCAACAGACACGGAGACAAAATCACCTGTCAGCAGGACAATGACCTAAAATACAAGGCCAAATATACACTGGATTTTCTCACCAAGATGACATAGAATTTTCCTGAGTGACCTAGTTACAGTTTTGACCTAAATCTGCTTGGAAACCTACGACAAGACATGAAAATGGATGTCTAGCAATGAGCTTAACAGAGCTGGAATATTTTTTTAAGGAATAATGTGCAAATATTGGACAATCCATGTGTGCAAAGCTCTTACCCAGAAAGACTCTTTAAGTCGCTGCCAAAGGTGATTCTAACAACTATTGACTCCAGGTTGTGAATACTTATGTAAATAAGATATTTATACATTTAATTAGCAAAAATGTCAAAAAACATGTTTTCACATTGTCATTATGGGTTATTGTGTGTCAATGGGTAAGAAAAAGTCAGGCTTTAACAGAAAATGTGGAATAAGTCAAGGGGTATGAATACTTTCTGAAGGAACTGTACATGGCTTTGGCCACATATAGTACAGAGGGTTGACTGTAAGCATTTAAGCACCTGCCACTGATCCCCAGAAACTGATCACAGTATTTTCAGTAGAGTGGACCATCTTGGTTGGCAGTAGCAGACTGGGAAGACTAGACTGGTCCCATGTCTTACCAAGTCCCTATGACCATAGGAGTTAGCAAAACAGCACTAACAGATCTGGGACCAGGCTATGGGAAGACGCCTCGCTAACAGGTTCTTACTGGTCCGTTGTGGTGAATATAGGGTCAGAGTGGTTGGATGCAGACTGGTCGTGGTCGGACTCTGCCTTCTCAACAGCAGCAGAATGAGGTTGGACCACAACGGGTTGATGTTCACCTGCAGGGAGAACAGAGATGTACTGTTAATTCACTGAGCTCTTCTCGAGCAGGCAGTGATTTCCTATTAGATTGATAGATCTAAACACATACTTATATTAGCTCATATGAGATGGACGTTTGTGCTCTTCTTGTTTTGTTTTACACAACCACTTCCATTAGTAACGATCCTCATCATCCACAATTCCATACCATGTTTACCATGTAGATTAACTGGCAGTAAACAAAAACATTGCCTTAATTATGCAATCATCATCGCAATCAAACAAGGAAGCAGGCTTGCAATGGATGAAAGCAATGACATTACTTGTTGCATTAGTTACATTAGTTATTACTAGTTATTACAGCTAGCACATTCAGCACTAAAATACCAAATTGGTAAAAGAGGCCAAAACAAGAAGCATATAGGTTGATAAACTGCAGGGCCTTATCTTCAATGTTGGGGAGTAACGGATTACAACAACAAAAAAAATCACTGTAATCGGTTACTAGCAAAAATATTGTAATCAGATTACAGATACGTTTGAAAAACTAGAGGATTACTTCGAGGATTACTTCTAAAATTCAGAAAGGTTGTTTGCGAAATTTTTTGCCACCTCTGTTTCCCTCAATGACTTTCAAATCAGCATAGAAAAGGCGGAAGTTTAAGTTTGTTCCACCTGAGTGAGTCTGACCACAAGTCAGAGACCACTATGATGTCAGAGACCACTATGATGTCAGAGACCACTATGATGTCAGAGACCACACAAGTCAGAGACCACTATGATGACACACCAAATTGTGTTTGATGGATCGCGGGAAAAGAGTAGGAATGGGCTTTTGCAGGCTACAGTTCAAGCTGTGTCTTCCAATGGTGCGACTGCTGTTGGCATCCAAAGATGATCCAACTTGAATAAACGCTTGGAGGTCAGGATGACACCAGTGATGTAGTCTACGGCGATATGGATATCACTTACTATTGATATCTACATAGGGCATTGATGTGAATCACACGGCTGCTCTCTCATTTAGCCATTTGCGCCTTACGGATTGTGGTTGTTGTGGATGGCTGTTCACAAATCTAAATGTGTATTTGAACTCAATAATGGTTGAATTCAAGAAGTTTAAGCTGCCTATCAAATCACTGTTTTTGAAACCAGTGGACAGCCAGTGACTGGAATAGGCCTAATGGAGACATGCCCAAACATGCACACTTAAAAGGGGCAATGTATAGTTGCTACATCCATTTTTGGACTTATAAATAATGAATTTAAAAAATATATATTCAGTCAAAAGTTTGGACATCTTTATTTGATGACTAGGTGCGTCCAAACGTTTGTTTGTTTGTTTGTGTGTGTGTGTGAATGAGAGGTCGACCGATTTAAATCGGAAAGGCCGATTAATTAGAGCCGATTTCAAGTTTTCATAACAATCGGAAATCTGTATTTATGGACGCCGATTTTGCCGATGCAATTTTTTTTTGACACCTTTATTTAACTAGGCAAGTCAGTTAACTTCTTAATGTATAGGGGGCAGCATTTTCACTTTTGGATAAATAGCGTGCCCAATTTCAACTTCCTGCTACTCATGCCAAGAATATAAGATATGCATATTATTAGTAGATTTGGATAGAAAACACTCTGAAGTTTCTCAAAAACTGTTTGAATCATGTCTGTGAGTATAACAGAACTTATGTAGCAGGCAAAACCCCGAGGACTAACCGTTCAGAATGTTTGTTTTGTTTTTTTGAGGTCTCTGTCTGTTCATTGCGTTCTCATTGGGAAACGATATTTCTTAGGAACTTGTTTTCAGTTCCTACCGCTTCCAGTGGATGTCACCAGTCTTTGGAATTTGGTTGAGGTTATTCCTTTGTGCAATGAAGAAGTAAGGCCATCTAGGAACTGTGTAACACTGTTGAGAGTTGCACAAGACTTGAAAATGTTTGTCTTCCTGTATTGAACACAGATAGACCAGTCTTCAATTTGATCGATTATTAACGTTTAAAAATACCTAAAGTTGTATTACAAAAGTAGTTTGAAATGTTTAGGCAAAGTTTACAGGCAACTTTTGAAATATTTTGTAGTGACGTTGCGCAATTTGGAAGCTGTTTTTTTCTGGATCAAACGCGCCAAATAAATTTACATTTTGGATGTATATGGATGGAATTAATCGAACAAAAGGACCAATTGTGATGTTTATGGGACATATTGGAGTGCCAACAAAAGAAGCTTGTCAAAGGTAAGGCATGATTTATATTTTATTTCTGCGTTTTGTGTAGCACCTGCAGAGTTGAAATATGCTACTCTGTTGTGTTGTTTACTGTTGTGCTATCATCAGATAATAGCTTCTTATGCTTTCGCCGAAAAGCCTTTTTAAAATCTGACATTATGGCAGGCAATATTAACCAGGTGAAATTGTGTCACTTCTCTTGCATTCATTGCACGCAGAGTCAGGGTATATGCAACAGTTTGGGCAGCCTTGCTCATTGCAAACTAATTTGCCAGAATTTTACATAATTATGACATAACATTAAAAGGTTGTACAATGTAACAAGAATATTTAGATTTAGGGATGCCACCCGTTAGATAAAATACCGAACGGTTCCGTATTTCACTGAAATAAACGTTTTGTTTTCAAAATGATAGTTTCCGGATTCGATGATATTAATGACCTACGGCTTGTATTTCTGTGTGTTATTATGTTATAATTAAGTCTATGATTTGATAGAGCAGTCTGACTGAGCGATGGTAGCCAGCAGCAGGCTCGTAAGCATTCATTCAAACAGCACTTTTGTGCGTTTTGCCAGCAGCTCTTTGCAATGCTTCAAGCATTGCGCTGTTTATGACTTCAAGCCTATCAACTCTCAACGATTAGGCTGGTGTAACCGATGTGAAATGGCTAGCTAGTTAGCGGGGTGCGTGCTAATAGCGTTTCAAACACCACTCGCTATGAGACTTGGAGTAGTTGTTCCCCTTGCTCTGCATGGGTAACGCTGCTTCGGGGGGTGGCTGTTGTCGATGTGTTCCTGGTTCGAGCCCAGGTAGCGGCGAGGAAAGGGATGGAAGCTATACTGTTACACTGGCAACACTAAAGTGCCTATAAGAACATCCAATAGTCAAAGGTATATGAAATACAAATTGTATAGAGAGAAATAGTCCTATGATTCCTATTATAACTACAACCTAAAACTTCTTACCTGGGAATATTGAAGACTCATGTTAAAAGGAACCACCAGCTTTCATATGTTCTCATGTTCTGAGCAAGGAACTGAAACGTTAGCTTTCTTACATGGCACATATTGCACTTTTACTTTCTTCTCCAACACTTTGTTTTTGCATAATTTAAACAAAATTTAACATGTTTCATTATTTATTTGAGGCTAAATCGATTTTATTGATGTAATATATTAAGTTAAAATAAGTGTTCATTCAGTATTGTTGTAATTGTCATTATTACAAATAAATACAAATAAAAATGTCTATTATTTTTATTTTAAAAAATAAATACAAAATTTCATCGGCTGATTAAATCGGTATCGGCATGTTTTGGTCCTCCAATAAATCGGTGTTGAAAAATCATAATCGGTCAACATCTAGTTAGTTAGTTAGTTAGTTAGTTATTTAGGATGTATACACACTTGAAGAATATAACTTATAAATGACTCATGAGTTTAGTTTGACTGTCACACTCCATCAGAACCCAAAATGTGCTTGTTTTATTCCAATATTTGTAAACATTGTAAATGTAAAAAAAAAAAAACACTGCATAGCCTCATAACATGGTTAAAACAATAATTGTTATATCATGTATGTTCAGTCTTTGCATCCACAGCTCTGTCTATTAACCTGAGAGTGTTTACATTTCTCAAGGCCCATCCCTCCTCTGTTTTGGTAAAAAGCTGAGGGGTGTCCATTTTGTTATTGTTTCATCTGTGGATTTGCCCTTTAAACAGTGCATTTTATCAAGATATCATCGCCACCAACAAAAAGGTCAACAACAGGCCTATAGCAAACGCAGCATATGGCATTCATGTTTCACATGTAAATAACACTTTTCAGCAGTGCTCAAAGCATGCCATTCCATGAGCGTAGATCTCGAATCAAGGTGCCCAATCAGTCCTCCGTGACAACAAAATCATAACAACAGAGAAGGGCTGGCTAGTAAGTCTTTCGTTTTGGGGTTATGCTCAGGTAAAACAATTTGGCTAATCTATAGTTCCATATTTACTTATCCTATTCTTGAAGATCAAGGGGTATAACATTTATTGGAATGACTGGAATTCTGATAGACTGGTTTTTAATATAAAGATATAATTTAATAGTATTATTATATGTAGTAGAAAGAGATGGGTTAGAAGAAGCCTACATAACCAACCAATAAAGTAAATTTTACATCCATTGATGGCCAGCTATGTAAACTTTAACATTGATTGATCCTGCAATAGATGTCGTTCAATTGGTAACATACATTTGTGTCTTCTTCCATGCCTCTTAAGGGGAAAGTAACAATCTAAAAGTAACAATGTAATTAGATTACATTACTGAGTTTGAGTAAATCCAAAAATTGTTACAGATTACAATTTGACAGGTAACAAGTAATGGATTGAATATAGAAAGTAACCCACCCAACCTTGACAAGCTGCTAGAGTACAAATTTTAATAGGTGTAAACAGTAAGCACGTAATACAGTATACAAAATTAGTTAAAGCCGACCCAGTTTGGAGTTTCACCTGAGTTGCCAGAGGCTGAACTTGGGCCTGGCTGAGACATAATTATAATCTCACCACTGGTTGTAAAATGAAAAAACATTTTCAGACTACTTCTACTTCCTCCCTCTCACCACGTTATAGTGCACCGGAACCCTCTCACCACGTTATAGTGCACCGGAACCCTCTCACCACGTTATAGTGCACCGGAACCCTCTCACCACGTTATAGTGCACCGGAACCCTCACACCACGTTATAGTGCACCGGAACCCTCTCACCACGTTATAGTGCACCGGAACCCTCTCACCACGTTATAGTGCACCGGAACCCTCTCACCACGTTATAGTGCACCGGAACCCTCTCACCACGTTATAGTGCACCGGAACCCTCTCACCACGTTATAGTGCACCGGAACCCTCACACCACGTTATAGTGCACCGGAACCCTCTCACCACGTTATAGTGCACCGGAACCCTCACACCACGTTATAGTGCACCGGAACCCTCTCACCACGTTATAGTGCACCGGAACCCTCTCACCACGTTATAGTGCTCCGGAACCCTCGCAGCACGTTATAGTGCTCCGGAACCCTCGCAGCACGTTATAGTGCTCCGGAACCCTCGCAGCACGTTATAGTGCTCCGGAACCCTCGCAGCACGTTATAGTGCTCCGGAACCCTCGCAGCACGTTATAGTGCTCCGGAACCCTCGCAGCATGTTATAGTGCTCCGGAACCCTCGCAGCATGTTATAGTGCTCCGGAACCCTCGCAGCATGTTATAGTGCTCCGGAACCCTCGCAGCATGTTATAGTGCTCCGGAACCCTCGCAGCATGTTATAGTGCTCCGGAACCCTCGCAGCATGTTATAGTGCTCCGGAACCCTCGCAGCATGTTATAGTGCTCCGGAACCCTCGCAGCATGTTATAGTGCACTGGAACCATTTCAGTGATGTAATTGTTCATCTAAACAAAGAGAGGGGCTGATTCTAAAACTAATTTCTAAAGATGTACAGCAGGAATCATCAACTAGATTCAGCCGTGGAACGATTTTTTTCCTCAAGCGGATGGTCATAATTAAAAATTTGTAGACTGTAAATTGACCGTATGAAGCCCAAACAGATATAGCGTTTGACTAAAACATAATAATTTCAAACCTTGCTTAGAATTGTATACCATCACATACCATGCATTCGGAAAGTAGTATTCGGAAAGTATTCAGACCCCTCGACTTTTTCCTTATTGTGAATTTGATTAAATTGTCCCCCCCCACCTCATCAATCTACACACAATAACCCCATGATCCAAAGCAAAAAAACAGATTTAGAAAAGTCTGCAAATTTATTGAAAATAAAAAGCTTAAATATCACATTTACATAAGTATTCAGACTTTCTACTAGGTACTTTGTTGAAGCACTTTTGGCAGCGATTACAGCCTTGAGTCTTCTCGGGTATGAAGCTACAAGCTTTGCACCTGTACTTGGGGAGTTTCTCACATTCTTCTCAAGCTCTGTCATGTTGGATGGGGAGCGTTGCTGCACAGCTATTTTCAGCAGGTTTTCATCAAGAATCTCTCTGTACTTTGCTCCGTTCATCTTTCCCTCTATCCTGACTAGCCTCCCAGTCCCTGCCGCTGAAAAACATCCAGACAGCATGATGCTGCCACCATGTTTCACCGTAGGGATGGTGCCAGGTTTCCTCCAGACATGACGCTTGGCATTCAGGCCAAAGAGTTCAATCTTGGTCCTTTAGGTGCCTTTTGGCAAACTCCAAGCGGGCTGTCATGTGCCTTTTACTGAGGAGTGGATTCCATCTGGCCAATCTACTATAAAAGGCCTGATTGGTGAAGAGCTGGTTGTCCTTCTGGAAGGGTCTCCCATCTCCACAGAGGAACTCTGAAGCTCTGTCAGAGTGACCATTGGGTTCTTGGTCACCTCCCAAACTTCTTCCATTTAAGAATGATGGAGACCACTGCGTTCTTGGTGACCTTCAATGCTGCAGACATGTTTTGGTAACCTTACCCCAGATCTGTGCTTCGACACAATCCTGTCTCGGAGCTCTACGGACAATTCCTTTGACCTCATGGCTTGGTTTTTGCTCTGACATGCACTGTCAACTGTGGGACCTTATATAGACAGGTGTGTGCCTTTCCAAATCATGTCTAATCAATTGAATTTACCACAGGTGGACTTCAATCAAGTTGTAGAAACATCAAGGATGGCAAAGGCTCTGAATACTTGTGTAAATAAGGTATTTCTGTTTTTATTTTCTATAAATTGGCAAAAATGTCTAAAAACCTGTTTTCGCTTTGCCTTTGTGTGTAGATAGATTATTTTTTTATAGTGAAAAGTGAAACAGAATTTGGAATGCACTATAAGTACATAACAATGCTTAAACCACATCAGGAGACAATTTGAGGTCTAGTGCAGTTACCCTGCGTGCAGACACCTAGCACGGTTGTTTGGTTGGTTGTTCCTATAGCACAAGTTGGAGTTTGCAAAAGAAAAGGCTACTGGACTGATGCGAAAAATCATGATATCACTCTGACAGGTAGGCTACTTTGTAGCTACTGTTGTTACCATTTAATAGAAAAGGTTTTTAGGAAAGCCTTTCCATCTATCAGAAGACGGTTAGGCGTCGCCATATTTTTTCTATTTGTTAATTGTTTTAAACCTGGACGTTTTACTTCATGGAGGCAAGTCTTACCTTACTTGAAAGTAGCCTATAGCCAAAATCCCACCATAGAAACATGAAGGCAATCATTTTTATATAGACTTACATATGTGTTCTCCTGTTCTACTGGTTTTCTTTCATTGTCTAGCAGCCAAAGGCATATCCTAGTCATATGATAGTGATAGTTGATCATGATATTTTTCGCATATTTAAAATCACCCCCTATTTCTAAATTTCTAACAGATATTTTCATCTCTGTCCATGAAGAACTACCGTCGTCCGTACATTGCTGTGCCTAAAATGTGAAGAAATAATAGTTCAACAACATTTTAAGCTAAACATTCTGATCTGTTCCATCAGCCTCATTCATTGAAACGGCGTAAACCTCCACTACACTACTTTGATACGCATCAGTGGGCATTAAGAATTATACACAATATACCACTGCCCCTTCCCCCACTCACCCCTGTCCTGCTCAGCTCTGATCTGGGCCTCAAGGTCCTCTGGGTCTACGTATGCGTGCTCCTCGTTCCCCGGTGGCTTGCACTTCCCACAGCAGAAGCAGCAGAAACAGCAGCAGCAGCAGCAGGTGAAGATCCCACAGAACACCATCAGGGTCTGGAAATACACAGAGGATTTTTGTCACACAGGGCACAAGTTTTCATGCATACACTTCTAAGTGTTAAAAAAAAACTGTAATACAGAGTTTTGTTTTATTTCAACACTAATAATGAGTAATGATTAACATACAGTACAATTTAGCAATGCCAAGGTCGTGAGTTCATTTCCAACAGGAATCAAATGCTTATAACAACAAAACATTACAGTATGCACTCATTAAGTGGGTACAATAAGTCTCTTTTGGGTATAGCTGTCTGCAGGGTAGCCTAGTGGTTAGAGTGTTGGACTAGTAACCGAAAGGTTGCAAGTTCGAATCCCCGAGCTGACAAGGTACAAATCTGTCGTTCTGCCCCTGAACAGGCAGTTAACCCACGTTGAAAATAGGCCGTCTTTGAAAATAAGAATTTGTTCTTAACTGACTTGCCTGGTTAAATAAAGGTAAAAAAAAAAAAGTGCATATGTATGCAAATGTGTATAGGATCTTAAAGACTTCTTGCCTTGAACCAGCACTTGTGCATGAGGAAGTAATATTTAACACTCTCGTCTCCAAACTGCTCGGCCACATAGAGGCCCATGGAGCCGTACTCGTCATAGACCTTCCTCTTGGTCTCGTCGTTGAGGATGGAGTTGGCATTGTTGATTTCCTTAAACTTCTCAGCTGCCTCGGGGTTGTCTGGGTTCTTGTCAGGGTGATGCCTCAGTGCTAGTTTCCTGGGAGAAGAAGGCAAATATGTAGATTTTTACTGGAAATATTCCAAAAAAGAGGAAAGAACAGCAGCGTCAGGACAGCTTTAGTTCATGGTGCTTTTATTCAGAAAGCCAACGCGTTTTGATCTGTTCTGTAGTCGTTCACTAAGCTTCTGTCTGTGGTTGAGAGGTTGATACCTGTATGCCTTCTTTATTTCTTCTTGCGAAGCCCCCTTCTCCAGTCCGAGGACCTTGTATAGACCGTCTCCTGCGGTGGACATCTTACGCTGAGGCCTTTGGTTTGGTTCCGCCATGTTTTAGATCTGCAACAGTGATAAATACGACAGGCGTGACAGGTATGCTATTAGGACATTGAGAAAGAGTTTGCTTGTATTTTGAGTTTTAGCATATGAGACAAGGACGCAAAAAAAATAAAAAATAAAGTGCTACATTAGGTTACTGTATGTATTCATCTTCCACTAATGAGTCCACTTACCTATCCCCAGTGGGATACTTAAGAAGTACTCTCAAGTATTTTTTACTTAAGTAGTTTTTTGGGGTGTCTATACTATTCATATTTTTTACTCCATGTATTTTCCCTTGGAACCCAAAGTATATTTTTTATGCTTAGCAGGGTAGGAAAATGGTCCAAAGCACACACTTATCAAGAGAACATCCTTGGTCTTTCCTACTGCCTCCAATCTAGCAGACTCACTAAACAGAGAACATCCTTGGTCTTTCCTACTGCCTCTGATCTAGCAGACTCACTAAACAGAGAACATCCTTGGTCTTTCCTACTGCCTCTGATCTAGCAGACTCACTAAACAGAGAACATCCTTGGTCATTCCTACTGCCTCTGATCTAGCAGACTCACTAAACAGAGAACATCCTTGGTCTTTCCTACTGCCTCTGATCTAGCAGACTCACTAAACAGAGAACATCCTTGGTCTTTCCTACTGCCTCTGATCTAGCAGACTCACTAAACAGAGAACATCCTTGGTCTTTCCTACTGCCTCTGATCTAGCAGACTCACTAAACAGAGAACATCCTTGGTCTTTCCTACTGCCTCTGATCTAGCAGACTCACTAAACACATCTGTTTCGTTTGTAAATTAAATGTAAATTTGTTGGCGTGTGCCACTGACTATTTGTAAATAAAAATAAGGAATGTGAAATGATCTACAATTGAACTTGTTATACTTAAGTATTTTAGCAAATTACATTAACTTTTGATACACACGTATATTTAAAACCAAATGCTTTCAGTCTTTTACTTGAGAAATGTTCTGTTGAGGTATCTTTACTTTTACTCAAGTATGACAATTAGGTATTTTTTCAACCAATGCCTACACCACAAAACCATTCACATTCAATCAAACATGCTCCGGACGTTGAATGAACATCTGTAGCTTGTTCATTTGAGGCTATACAAACATTGTTGAGAAAAAAGTAAAGAAATAATTCGCCTTTAAAGACTGAGCCTGAAACAGGTTGTAAGAAAGGTACCTTCAAACTTAGATAAACTAAGCATGAAAATATGGTACCGTTAAGTGTATAAGGTGAACAATCACACCGCTACATTCATTCCACTTTCTTTCGACGGGTTTTTTAGTGTCCCTAGAATCTTTGTCCACGACCGCACACTTAATTTTACGCATTTGCCAGTTTAAAAACAAACAAAGTGTAGACTCACATAAAATGACCTCCCTCCCAAAACAAAACTTGACGGTGACCTCAGGAAGTCGAACATTTCATTTCAGCCTGCCAATTCCGGTTTCTCGTCACGGATCAGCTTGTGGCGTGGTGCGCATAAACCCACCCAGGCGCTCTCGGGGTACTGCGGCCATGTGCATAGCATATTTGCAATATGTTTCTTTCAGACATTCTTTGTGGGCTGACTGAACATGGAAATTCAACACATTGTATTACATAGGCTATAGAACATGTCTACTATAACGATTTAATGTGTGGTAATGATTAGTTATGAACAGACAATAAATTATTACAAACAATATTTTTTACAAACAATATTGATTGTTCTTGTTGAGAGAAAAAAATAAGTTTATTCTTGTTTATAATGAAATCACAGATGGGCCAAACAAAGTAAAAAATAATATGCATAATTTGACTGAACAATAAACAGAAGGTGATACAAATACTGTTAAGGTGAGGAGAGTGAGGAGACACTGTCACCATAGTTACTGTAGTAGGAAACACGAAAGCTTTATATCTAGCTTTCAACACAGTATTTATCAACTCAGTCACCTTATAACATTCAGGACATATGCATTCAACTACCTCGTACCTCTGCACATTGACTCTGTACAGGTACTCTTTGTATACAGCCTCATTATTTTATTGTGTTGCTATTTCCATTTTTCTTACATTCTAGCTCTGCATTGTTGGTTAAAGGCTTGTAAGTAATCATTTCATTTTAAAGTCTACACCTGTTATATACGGAGCATGTGCCAAATAACATTTTATTTTGTTATAGAGGTGAATGGTCATAAACCAAGTTGCTCAACCAAATGTTGAGCTAGATGGAAAGATGACACCGTCACTAGAGGTCCCATCATTGTGGGTTCATGACATTGATTACAATCTTTCCCGTGTTTCTATTGGCTTCCATGTGTCTGTGAGCATCAGCTACCTGGTCCAGACTGAACATGCTGTCGATTACAGGCCTCAGGCGGCAGGGGGAGCTAGTCGGGTCTGAGAAGTGAGGTAGGGCCCTTTCTGAGAAGGCTCTCACCAGATCTGCTTTATACTGACAAGAGAAAACACAGGACCACACACTTCACATTTAGAAAGTAGTAGCAAAGACAGTGTTCTAGGCTGGGGTAAGGCTAAAGTGTTTAATTGCATGGCATTTGAGTAAGAGGTTCATATCCAACACATATTGAAAGTTTTACTTTGGGCATTATTGCACACAGAACATTTGTGTTGTCGGCGCTGCCTTTCACTGACATATTTTTTACTTTTTAATTTACATTATAACATTAGTTTCTACTGTGGAAATAATTTCCTCTCGTAGGACAAGCAACTGATCAATCAATCAATCATCCATACATCACCTGCAGACTGCGTGACCTGAGGAGACTACAGAGGAGCTGTCCTCGTTTGGACAGCAGCTTGCCCAGTATGTCTCCTGTCACGGTCTTTCCGCCCATGCAGCCATACAGCACCCATCGTCCATCTGTGGCCAGACAGGCCACGTTCCTCTCCCAGTTGGACCCACCAATGCAGTCCAGGATGACGTTTGCTCCTCTGCCTGCACAAAGCTTGTCTGTTTAGTCTAGTTTGATCCCATGGTTTCTCTGGATACATCTCTCTCTGTACGTCTAAGATTTGTATCCACACACAATGATTTGTATGCATGATACAATTATCAAATTAACTCACTCAATGTTGTAAGCAGTTCACAACACCCTAGATTAATTATGTGAAATGGCATTTATGTTCTCAATGATTATGTTGATTAGGTTCTCAATGATTATGTTGATTATGTTGTCAATGATTATGTTGATTAGGTTCTCAATGATTATGTTGATTATGTTGTCAATGATTATGTTGATTATGTTCTCAATGATTATGTTGATTAGGTTCTCAATGATTATGTTGATTATGTTGTCAATGATTATGTTGATTAGGTTCTCAATGATTATGTTGATTATGTTGTCAATGATTATGTTGATTATGTTCTCAATGATTATGTTGATTAGGTTCTCAATGATTATGTTGATTATGTTGTCAATGATTATGTTGATTAGGTTCTCAATGATTATGTTGATTATGTTCTCAATGATTATGTTGATTATGTTGTCAATGATTATGTTGATTAGGTTCTCAATGATTATGTTGATTATGTTGTCAATGATTATGTTGATTATGTTGATTATGTTCTCAATGATTATGTTGATTATGTTGATTATGTTCTCAATGATTATGTTGATTAGGTTCTCAATGATTATGTTGATTATGTTCTCAATGATTATGTTGATTATGTTGTCAATGATTATGTTAATTATGTTCTCAATGATTATGTTGATTATGTTGTCAATGATTATGTTGATTATGTTCTCAATGATTATGTTGATTATGTTCTCAATGATTATGTTGATTATGTTGTCAATGATTATGTTGATTAGGTTGATTATGTTGATTATGTTCTCAATGATTATGTTGATTATGTTGATTATGTTGATTATGTTGTCACCTGATTATTAACTCACCTGCTGTAAAATCACTAACTTTCTCTGCAAAGTCCTCATGTTTGTAGTTGAAACCAGCAGCGGCTCCCAGTGTCTCTGCCATCTGTAGTTTCTCAGAGCTTCCTGCAGTAACTATGGGAATAGCCCCAGCCAATCGGACCAGCTGGACAGCGGCAGTCCCCACCCCACTGGCCCCAGCATGCACCAACACTATCTCTCCTTCCTTCACCTGAGCTACGAAAGAAGAGATTGAACATACATCTATCTACAAGTCTGGGTTTCCTGATCGGTGCTTTGATTAAATGCCTGAATGCAAATATGAAATAGCCTTTCTTGGCTATGTAGGTCTCCTTTGGAAAAGAGGTCTTCTGACCTCAAAAGGACTTTCTGGTTAAATAAAGGTTAAAGTAAAATAAAAATTGCCAGAGGTGTGGACTTGAGTCATATGACTTGGACTCGAGTCACAAATATGATGACTTGCAACTCGACTTTAACTTTAGCACCAATGACTCGTGACTTAACTTGGACTTAAGCCTTATGACTCGACCTGACTTGATACCCTCCCCAAGCCCAAATATAAAAAATGATGCTATTAAAAAAAGTGTGCAGCGCATCAACTCATCAACGGATTACAGTTTGAATTGGACAGCAGCCAATCAAATTGTGCCAGCTGAGAAAAAGTTGTGCGTGGCAGTGCAGAGGAACGTCGGCGGGTGAATTCAGATGGAGCCCTTGGAAAGATGATACACAAAATTATTATTTTCAGATATAAAGACGACGCTGTATCAACAAAAAACGGATTTCAGCTTGCAAAAACATGCAGGAAGAAAATTACAGACGGAGGCGCAACAGTTTCCAACTTTGTTCAACATTTGAAGCTGCACAAAGAACGGTAAGTCGTGGCTAATATAGCCGACAGCTATATATTTGATTACTTTATTGTGTATCATGTAGGCTAACGTAACGTTAAATCAATGAGCCTCCACACAATCAGTCAGTGCGGGAACGTGATCATTGCACCCAAGGTTGAGCTACAACTGGCTAGGCAGTTCGTAGCCTAACTCCTGCCTGATGTTACTGCTGTTCCTAAAACCATTGACATACGTTAGCCTACTGTTACCACACAGAGAGAGAGTGTGTGTGTTAAGGTTGTGCGATTGTGTACAAGCCTACATCGCCCAATTGCGCCCCATAGCGATCCTCGATAGTCGATCACTATTGGGGGGGGGGGGGGGGGGTCTTTCTCATAGCTACCCATGTATTTCCATGAAAATATAACATTTATTTGGAAAGTAATAAATATATAGATATTTTTTAAAGCATTCATGATTTGTGTAAATGTAATATAGTAACTATTACTCTTGTTAAAAATATGAAATGGTATTACATTTGGTCAAGAGCATATTATGACTTGTTTAGGACTCGAAACTCAAAGTTTAGGACTTGAGACTTGACTTGATAGTTGACGGTCCAGAATTGAGATCTGACTCGGACTTGCCTGTCTTGACTTGGGACTTGACTTGAGACTTGATTGCTAAGACTTGAGACTTACTTGTGACTTGTAAAACAATGACTTTGTCCCACCTCTGAATATTGCTATAGAGGCCTACCTACGAAGTGCAGGAGCTGAAATGCAGTGAGCCAGGCCTCAGGTATGGCAGCAGCCTGGTATACAGTGAGATGAGTGGGGATAGACATGAGAAGCTCCTCTGGAACAGCCACATACTCGGCATACCCTCCCCCAGAGAGTAGGGTCATGACCCGGTCCCCTAGCCCCCAGCTCTGCCTAACCCCTGGGCCAACGCTGGCCACCGTACCAGCTGCCTCCAGACCCAGGACCTCACTCTCACCAGGTGGAGCAGGGTACAGTCCTTTCCTCTGTCAAAAACAGAAACAACAACTTTAGTATCTTAGCATAACAAGAGTTAACATAATATTTGCAATCCACTTCAGTGTTCAGTTTGCAATTAAGCCTTCTGAACATTCTCCTCTGTGACTATCCAATAGTTTGCTATAAGTGACGCTATAGGCTTAGAGTGATCCTGTGACTGTCCAATAGGAGGGGAAAGAAGTGACAAAGACTTTGTTGTTGATCATAGAGCCATAGATGAATATGCATATGGTCTATAGGAGTATACCTGCAATGTGTCAGCCCTGTTCAGAGCGGTTGCATGGACTCTGATGAGGACTTCTCCATGTTCAGGTTGAGGTCTGGGGACATTCCTCAACAGCATACTCTCTGGCCCTCCTGGTGTGTCAATACACACTGCCGTCATCATCTGATAACCATTCATAAATAATGAATAAATAATTGTATTTGGCAGACGCCTTCAGGAGACTCAAAGCCACATTACATTGAGAGTACATAAAATTAAGTTCAGGTTCAAATGAATTTTATTCCACAGAGGAATAAAACTCAACCATTCAATAGCGATCCAATTATGGGGCGGCAAGTAGCCTAGTGGTTAGAGCGTTGGACTAGTAACCAAAACGTCGAAAGATTGAATCCCTGAGCTGACAAGGTAAAAACCTGCCATTCTGCCCCTGAACAAAGCAGTTAAGAATTTGTTCTTAACTGACTTGCCAAGTTAAATAAAGGTTACATTATTATTTTTTTAATACATGACGACAAAGCTTTGCTCTACGTGTGTTGTATGACAAGCCAATTTCAGCATACTTCTGCATCTGACTATATCTGTTCCTTTGGGGAAATATTGCATAAAAACGTAATAAAGACTTTATTAATAAGGTACTTGCATCGTTTTCTGATGGTCTCTGATGTTGTGACATGTCTTCAAGAACCTTGAATGAAAAAATAAGTTCGGAACTGATTTACAAACAAAACATCTGTAGCCCGTTGATACAATAAATGCGTTGAAGACAGGCCTACTTGCGCAAAGTTTACGCAGTGTTGATTGAGGTAGTGCAACAATGTAGCCATTGACAACGTAGTGAAATCGCCAATGTAGCTTTTATGACAGATATTTTGTTGCGAGTATTGGCTACATTGTTTACACGTCCTATCACCTCGTTATGTTGGGCAGAAAGTTGTCAGAACTACCGAACATCTCTCGAGCTCATTCTGCCACACAACAGCAGAGGGCAATGAATTTACTGGATTACAAAAATCTGTTATGTAAACTAAGAAAAATGAACATTGCACAACAAGAGGTGCTGCAAATAAAGCATTATAATAATCTTGAAAGCTTGTTTTTAGGCTACTTACCAAAAGAGCTCAACAATTCCCAGAGAATATGTGCTTGCAGTGGGTTTATGAGTTGCCTGATTGTAATTCCTCCTACAGGCTGCCCCCCACTTCATATTTGTAGTGAGGGAACAAGAGCAAGCAAAAGAATTACCTTTCAAAACGGTTTGCAATTAAACATGAACCAAAGATTATAGGCTACACTCTGAAATACGCCAATTTATTTTGACAGCCAGCAGACGAATAACCATGTAAGGACTGGGTTATTACACAACACTGTGATAATCCTCAAACCATAATTAGAGAAGAACAGTAACACACTCATTCAATTCCCTACCACCCCTGGGAGAAATACAATAACCCTACAACAATGCTTGCTCAGATGTCATAGCAGCCAACACTCCCCTGTGGAGCCTATCCAGAGTAGCCTACTGATCTGCTCACATCCACACCTCAAAAAGGTAACAGAGCAACATCGTGGGAAAACTGTAGACACACGCTTGTGATACAGGTCGTCGTTCATTGACCAGGTAAGACAATTTGATGAAACCTTGATTTGCAAGTGAAACTTCACGGATATATTGAATAAGAATATATTTAGTTGTGGTAATGTTTGGTGAGTATTGTTAATGTGATGAAAACAGGAACAAATAGAGAAGTCAAAAACAAATATTCCTTTTATTCCCAAGCACCATGATAAGGCATGATCTGGATATGACCGAGGTGGTCAACCGCAAGAGACCAAAGTCTGTTCTGGATGTGAGGTTTCTGAATCACCAGGAGGACATTATTCTTCAACACAAACTGACCCTGTTGGACATGAGGCACAGGTACACCCTCAGAGTTCTGTGTCAGGATAGAATCTCACTGATGAAGGAACACAGGAAACTACTACTTCTCAAAGTCTGTGAACCTTGTGCCACTATCAACAAAACCATGAAAGAGATATCCGAAACTAAAAAGGCAAGGATGGATCGTGCCATCTCTGCCTCTGACAACAGACGATTGAACTCCAGTAAATCCCTTTCCATCGACAGAGGGAAACAAGTCTCATGTTGGCAGACATCAAACAGTAATGTCATTGTAGAGAAACCTAGAATGGTTGGGGTTGAGGCTAGAGGAACATCAATGCTGAGCTTGAGGAGATCTCAGTCAGCACAGCCCAAAACTGTACACACTGTCAATCACAGAGAGACAGAGACAGGACACTCTGCCAAGCACAGAGCGACACAAGCAAGGGCAGGACACTCTGCCAAGCACAGAGCGACAGAGACAGGACACTCTGCCAAGCACAGAGCGACACAAGCAAGGGCAGGACACTCTGCCAAGCACAGAGAGACACAAGCAAGGGAAGGGCACTCTGCCAAACACAGAGAGACAGAGGCACGACACTCTGCCAAACACAGAGAAACAGAGGCACGACACTCTGCCAAACACAGAGAAACAGAGGCAGGACACTCTGCCAAACACAGAGAAACAGAGGTAGGACACTCTGCCAAACACAGAGAAACAGAGGCAGGACACTCTGCCAAACACAGAGAAACAGAGGTAGGACACTCTGCCGAACACAGAGAAACAGAGGTAGGACACTCTGCCGAACACAGAGAAACAGAGGTAGGACATTCTGCCAAACACAGAGAAACAGAGGCAGGACACTCTGCCAAACACAGAGAAACAGAGGTAGGACACTCTGCCAAACACAGAGACACAGAGGCAGGACACTCTGCCAAACACAGAGAAACAGAGGCAGGACACTCTGCCAAACACAGAGAAACAGAGGCAGGACACTCTGCCAAACACAGAGAAACAGTGGCAGGTGCAGGTGTGTTTTCTATCATGCAGCTGAGGCAAATCTCCACTATCGACTGTATCTCAGAAAAGGAGCTGGCCAGCCAACAGCAACATGCTAGAGGAGAGAAGGAGAGACTCAAACAATGTCAGCAGGATATGCTAAGCCAGAAAATAATCAACTTTCTGAAAAAACTTGACAACACTTGTAATGAGCAGATAGAAACATGACAGAGGTACTGCTTCCACCAGTCAGATGATAACACGTTATTCCACTCCTCTTTGAGAAACCTGATCTTCATATTGTGTTTCATGTAGACTATTTTGTTTCCTAGTAACCTTTGTGAAGTAATCATCCACTTTTGAAAGACTGTAAATGCAGACCATCAGGTTTCCTCTGTGAGGTAAATCTCTGGTAGCTTAGTGGAATAGTGCCACTGCTTTTAGTTAACTGATGCAGTCAAATAAATCAAGACAACACCAATTTAGCTTCGCAAAACCTACTGTATTGTTGTCATTATATTGCAAACGGGGTTGTCAAACTTCAGTAAAACGGGCATTTTACCTTTTTATTAACAAAAATATATACATGTGCAAGCAATGTTGAATAAAAGCGAAAGGGAATAACAAGTACATGAACTCAAAAAGATATACACTGAGTGGACAAAACATTAGGAACACCTGCTCTTTCCACGACACAGACTGACCAGGTGAATAAAAGCGAAAGGGAATAACAAGTACATGAACTCAAAAAGATATACACTGAGTGGACAAAACATTAGGAACACCTGCTCTTTCCACGACACAGACTGACCAGGTGAATAAAAGCGAAAGGGAATAACAAGTACATGAACTCAAAAAGATATACACTGAGTGGACAAAACATTAGGAACACCTGCTCTTTCCACGACACAGACTGACCAGGTGAATAAAAGCGAAAGGGAATAACAAGTACATGAACTCAAAAAGATATACACTGAGTGGACAAAACATTAGGAACACCTGCTCTTTCCACGACACAGACTGACCAGGTGAATAAAAGTGAAAGGGAATAACAAGTACATGAACTCAAAAAGATATACACTGAGTGGACAAAACATTAGGAACACCTGCTCTTTCCACGACACAGACTGACCAGGTGAATAAAAGTGAAAGGGAATAACAAGTACATGAACTCAAAAAGATATACACTGAGTGGACAAAACATTAGGAACACCTGCTCTTTCCACGACACAGACTGACCAGGTGAATAAAAGCGAAAGGGAATAACAAGTACATGAACTCAAAAAGATATACACTGAGTGGACAAAACATTAGGAACACCTGCTCTTTCCACGACACAGACTGACCAGGTGAATAAAAGTGAAAGACATGATCCCTTATCGATGTCACTTGTTAAACCCACTTCAATCAGTGTAGATGAAGGGGAGGAGACAGGTGAAAGAAGGATGTTTAAGCCTTGAGACAACTGAGACATGGATTGTGTATGTGTGCCATTCAGAGGTTGAATGTACAAGACAAAAGATTTAAGTGTCTTTGAACGGGGTATGGTAGTAGGTGCCAGGCGCACCAGTCTACCACCCAAAGTAGATCCAGCCAAATTGACACAACTGTGGAAAGCACTGGAGTCAACATGGACCAGCATCCCTGTGGAACACTTTCGACTCCTTGCCCCGACAAATTGAGGCTGTTCTGAGGGCAAAAGGGGGCGTGCAACTCAATATTACTTCCTAATGTTCCGTATACTCATAACAGACAACTAATAGATCGTGAGGGCCAATGAAATGAGTATAAAATGACATGTTAAATAAATGAAATACATTGACATAAACAACTGTTCAGTCTTGAGCGTATTTACAGCATACTGTGATCAGACTAAGCGATACTGCCAGTCTTCTTCATGGTCACCAATGCTGTGTGTAATGGAGTCTCCAGGAGTAGGGCTTGGTTCTTCTTCCATTGTGGAGAACTCACCAGCGCAGTGTCTAAACACAGACAAAAACACACATTAAGGAAGAAACTGACTTGTGCATGGATACAAATAACATCCTCAATATAAATACACACACACACACACACACACACACACACACACACACAGGTCGACCGATTATGATTTTTCAACGCCGATACCGATTATTGGAGGGCCAAAAAAATTTATTTGTAATAATGACAATTACAACAATACTGAATGAACACTTATTTTAACTTAATATAAATACATCAATAAAATAAATTTAGCCTCAAGTAGATAATGAAACATGTTCAATTTGGTTTAAATATTGCAAAAACAAAGTGTTGGAGAAGAACGTAAAAGTGCAATATGTGCCATGTAAAAAAGCTAACGTTTCAGTTCCTTGCTCAGAACATGAGAACATATGAAAGCTGGTGGTTCCTTTTAATATGAGTCTTCAATATTCCCAGGTAAGAAGTTTTAGGTTGTAGTTATTATAGGACTATTTCCCTCTATACCATTTGTATTTCATTAACCTTGGACTATTGGATGTTCTTATAGGCACTTTAGTATTGCCAGTGTAACAGTATAGCTTCCGTCCCTCTCCTCGCCCCTACCTGGGCTCGAACCAGGAACACATCGACAACAGCCACACTCGAAGCAGCGTTACCCATCCAAGCCTCAGAGCGAGTGACGTTTGAAACGCTATTAGCGCGCACCCCACTAACTAGCTAGCCATTTCACATTGGTTACACCAGCCATTAGGCTGATAGGCTTGAAGTCATAAACAGCGCTGTGCTTGCGAAGAGCTGCTGGCAAAACGCACAAAAGTGCTGTTTGAATGAATGCTTACGAGCCTGCTGCTGCCTACCATCGCTCAGTCAGACTGCTCTATCAAATCATAGACTTAATTATAGCATAATAACACACAGAAATACGAGCCTATCATTTAGAAAAAAACAAAACGTTTATTATTTCAGTGAAATACGGAACCGTTCAGTATTTTATCTAACGGGTGGCATCCATAAGTCTAAATATTCTTGTTACATTGTACAACCTTCAATGTTATGTCATAATTATGTAAAATTCTGGCAAATTAGTTCACAATGAGCCAGACTGCCCAAACTGTTGCATATACCCTGACAATGCAATGAACGCAAGAGAAGTGACACAATTTCACCTGGTTAATATTGCCTGCCAACCTGGATTTCTTTTAGCTAAATATGCAGGTTTAAAAATATATACTTCTGTGAATTGATTTTAAGAAAGGCATTGGTATTTATGGTTAGATACAGTCGTGGAACGATTGTGCTTTTTTCGCAAATGCGCTTTTGTTAAATCATCCCCCAGTGTGGCATCGATTATATGCAACGCAGGACACGCTAGATAAACTAGTAATATCATCAATCATGTGTAGTTATAACTAGTGATTATGAATGATTGATTGTTTTTTATAAGATAAGTTTAATGCTAGCTAGCAACTTACCTTGGCTTACTGCATTAACAGGCAGGCTCCTCGTGGAGTGCAATGTAATCAGGTGGTTAGAGCGTTGGACTAGTTAACCGTAAGGATGCAAGATTGAATCCCAGAGCTGACAAGGTAAAAATCTGTCGTTCTGCCCCTGAACAAGGCAGTTACCCCACCGTTCCTAGGCCGTCATTGAAAATAAGAATGTGTTCTTAACTGACTTGCCTAGTTAAATAAAGATTAAATAAAGCTGTAAAAAAATAAAAATCTGCTTACAAAAATACAGATTGTTATGAAAACTTGAAAATCGGCCCTAATTAAATCGTCCATTCCGATTAAATCGGTCGACCTCTAGTATAAATACTCAGCAAAGAAGAAGTCCCTGCTCCAAAACCGCCATAAAAAAGCCAGACTACGGTTTGCAACTGCACATGGGGACAAAGAGCGTACCCTTCGGGGTGCGTTGCATTGCTGCAGGAGGTACTGGTGCACTTCACAAAATAGATGGCCTCATGAGGGCGGAAAGTTATGTGCATATATTGAAGCAACATCTCAAGACATCCGTCAGGAAGTTAAAGCTTGGTCGCAAATGGGTCTTCAAAATGGACAATGACCCCAAGTATACTTCCAAACTTGTGGCAAAATGATTTAAGGACAACAAAGTCAAGGTATTGGAGTGGCCATCACAAAGCCCTGACCTCAATCCTGTAGAAAATGTGTGGGCAGAACTGAAAAAGCGTGTGCGAGCAAGGAGGCCTTACAAACCTGACTCAGTTATACCAGCTCTGTCAAGAGGATTAGGCCAAAATTCACCCAACTTATTGTGGGAAGCTTGTGGAAGGCTACCCGAAACATTTGACCCAAGTTAAACAATTTAAAGGCAATGCTACCAAAAACTAATTGAGTGTATGGAAAATTCTGACCCACTGGGAATGTGATGAAAGAAATAAAAGCTTAAATAAATCACTCTACTATTATTCAAACATTTCACATTCTTAAAATAAGTGGTGATCCTAACTGACCTAAGACAGGGAATTTTTACTAGGATTAAATGTCAGGAATTGTCAAAAACTGAGTTTAAATGTGTTTGGCTAAGGTGTAAGTAAACTTCCGACTTCAACTGTATATCTCACTCTCTCTCACACACACTCACACGAAAGTATTCACACCCCTTGAGTTTTGTTACTAGCCTACACCCAATACTTCATAATATCAAAGTGAAATTATGTTTTTCAAAATGTTTACAAACTATTTAAAAATAAAAAGCTGAAATGTCAATAAGCATTCAACCCATTTGTTATGGCAAACTTAAATTAGTTTGTGCTTAAAAAGTCACATAATATGCTCCCTGGACTACCTCATCTTTGTACCCCCACACATAGAAATAATTGTAAGGTCCCTCAGTCGAGCAGCGAATGTCAAAACCCAGATTTAACCACAAAGACCAGGGAGGTTTTCCAATGCCTCGCAAAGAAGGATTGGTAGATGAGTAAAAAAAAAAAAATCAAAAGCTGAAATTGAATATCCCTTTGAGCATGGTGAAGGTATTAATTACACTTTAGATGGTATATCAATTAACATAGTCACTACAAAAATACAGGCGTCCTTCCTAACTCAGCTGCCGGAGAGGAAGGAAACCGCTCAGGGATTTCACCATGAGGTCAACGATGACTTTAAAACAGTTAGAGTTTAATGGCTGTGATAGGAGAAAACTGTGGATGGATCAACATTGTAGTTAATCCACAATACTAACCTAATTGAAAGAAAGGAAAAGAAGGATCCTGTACAGAATACAAATATTTCAAAACATGCATCCTGTTCGCAACAAGGCACTAAACTAATACTGCAAAAAAATTGGCAAAGCAATGAACCCTTTGTCCTGAATATAAAGTGTTATGTTTGGGGGAAATCCAATAGAACGCAGAGTATAACTCCATATTTTCAAGCATAGTGGTGGCTGGATCATGCTATGGGTATGCTTGTAATCGTTAAGGACTGGTGAGTTTTTCAGGATAAAAAATAAACATTATGGCGCTAAGTACAGGCTAAATCCTAGAGGAAAACCTGGTTCAGTCTGCTTTCCACCAGACACTGGGAAATGAATTACCCTTTCAGCAGGACAATAACAAAACACAAGGCCAAATCTACACGGGAGTTGCTTGTCATGAAGATAGTGAATGTTCCCGAGTGGCCGAGTTACAGTTTTGACTTAAATATACTTGAAAATCTATGGCAAGACCTGAAAAGGGCTGTCTAACAATGATCAACAACCAACATGACAGAGCTTGAAGAATAATGGAGAACATTGTCATAATGGCGTGTGTATATGGGAGAGATTTTTAACAACTCATTTCATTTTGAATTCAGGCTAGAACAGAACAAAATGTAGAATAAGTCAAGGGGTATGAATACTTTCTGAAGACGCTGTAAATATATTTTTTACATCCTTTAAAACAGCCATAGATTAGAACACATAAGTATTGCTCGGTACGCTCCGGTACGCTCAAAGGTTAATATTATCGACACTCCGGTCACTTCAAGGTTAAAGTTGCACTATGCAGAAATCGCTCCGCCATTTCCTGGTTGCAAAAATTCTAAATATATATTGCAGCTTTAATATTATCAACGCTCCGGTACACTCATTTACACTGAAAGGTTCATATTATGTATCCAGTTGGTGTTTATGAGTTGTACCTTCAGACTCTATGTTGACCCGGGTGGGCAGGCGCTGCGTGTGGTCAGCATACTGCAGGGTACACAGTGTAGCCTCGGCCTTCTCTCCTGGTATAGTGAACATCAGCACCAGTATAGTACAGAGAGCATTACTTTCCACCACCTGAACAGAGCTATGGATCTCCTGGAAGCAGACAGAGAACAGGGCAGAAGACCGGTCTAGACATTTTGTCTATAGTAGGAGCCTTCAGAGCAAACATAACGTAGTCATCTAACATACTGTGTACAGCTATCACAACAAAGGTTCCTGGTACTATGTTCTCACACCTCTCTTTAGTTTGAGCAGACAATAACAGTGTATTTTTAGATCTGCATAAGATGCATAATATATGAAAATGTATTAATATTCCATTTCAGATATCAATGTGGATGACTGGTACACTAATATGCTGGTACCTTGGTGAGGTGTAGCTGCTGCTTGCGGCCAGCGTAGGCATTGAGGTACTGGCTGAGGGTGTCCAGGAAATCCCTGATGTCTGTCTGCATGTTGCCCTGCGTAACAAGCCTCTCCAAGGGGATGAACGGAGGGATGTTATGCCGGTAGATCCTCAGGTCAGACCCCAGATCTATCTCCAGGTTATATGTCTCAAGGTAGACGCCTTCGTACGCAGTGGCCAACGAGATACACACCCCTTTACCTTTACGAGTCTGGAGGACATCATACCCACCTGAGAAAGACAACGAAGGGGAAAGAGGCGTGGATGGATGGTTGGTGATATTGTCTAAAGAGTTGCTATACCACACACAGAGAGACAGAGACCGTTGATCATATTTGGGTTATAAGTACCTACCTATAAGATGGTGAGCATGAAGCAGGTCCTTCAGTTGTGTGTGTCTGGCCATCATCAGCAGAAGTTGTGAGTTATCTGAGCCATCTTCCAGGTTATCAACATCCTCATTCCTCTCATATGGAAAACCTGTTCGGTCCAGTAGAGTTCTCATCTTCTGGAGAGACTAGACAGGAATACATCATGTTGAACTACTGTAAGCTCTGAGCAGCAGCCTACGACCACACATTAACTTCTCAGATTCACCTGCAACCTGTGTTAACTGTTTGATACCATTTAAAACCAAGGTTATGTACATTTGTAAACATTCTATAACAACACCTCCACCTATTAGTAAGCATCCATTAATTTAGATAATAAATGATAGCTACTGCCAGGTAATGTGACATAAGTGATCTCAGAAATGATCTAGCTGGTTTACCGTGTTTGCCTTTATTTCAGCTTTTAACTGGTCTCTTTTACTGAGGAGTGCCTGTAGGTTTGCATTCAGCTCTTCCTGGCGACCTCTCTGCCGAAGTTCCTGCTGCTTTAATTCCAAGTTGTTCGCCTCCATTTCCAACATGTTCAAGTGCCCCAAAACACCTGGGGATATATTTGTTTTTAAAAGTTAGATAATACATTATAACCAACCAGCATTGTAAATTACACACATTTAAGACCAATCTACTCAAACATGACATTTGTACAAACTCTTGGTAATGCAAAAACAGTTATAACGTTATTTGATGTTACATTTTCTCGCTTCTTCCATTGTGTCCTCCGTGTGAGCTAGCTAACTTTAGCTAGCTAGTGTAGTTTTGAAAGTTGACAGCAAAGATTGAACAATGTTTGATACGCGTATGTGAATGCCAAAATAAAACGAATGACGCTTGCATGGAGTTATTAAGTAAATTAGAGATATCTAGTAACTCTTAATAACATATGCACATTAGGTCACTTCAATTTGGCGGCTAGATTTCCAACCCGGAAGAAAATCAAAACAAACTGTCGGTCTGTCTTCTTTTTTTATTTTTATTTCTTTTTTTCCTTCTTTTTTGGCCGGGGTAGGCTGTCATTGTAAATAAGGATTTGTTCTTAACTGACTTGCCTAGTTAAATAAAGGTTATATTTAAATAATAATAATAATAATAATAATTCTTCTTCTTCTTCTTCTTCTTCTTCTTCTTCTTCTTCTTCGGGATTGGGTTGGGGGATCCATCCAACTTTTAAACTGTACACCGCCACCTACTGTACTGGAGTGTGAGTCCAGTCACAGCCTATATACAGTACACTAAATTATCTTCATTAGTCCTGTCCCTATTACAGAGTGAAATAGAGACCAACCCGACCAGCCTCTCTAACCCGTTCACACAATCTCTCCATATCTACATCATACAGGGCTCCCAAGTGGCACAGGGGGCTAAGGCACTGCATCTCAGTGCTAGAGGCATCACTACAGACCCGGGTTCGATTCCAGGCTGTGTCACAAATGTCTGTGATTGAGAGTCCCATAAGGTCGGCACACAATTGACCAAGTGTCGTCTGGTTTAGGGTTTAACCCAAAATAAGACTTTGTTCTGATCTGACTTGCCTAGTTAAATGAAGGTTAAATAAAAATACAGTTAACAAAATATCAACACTGTTTCCTTCACTAAACACACAGACCTGTTTCATGTCTTCACAATGTACTCTACTCCACATCTTTTCCTTTACAATAAAGCGATATGATTGTATGTATCTTTGGTTGACAGTCATCCTCCATGTGGATGGAGGATGTAAGAGGAATCATGGAACAGAACAGGAATGTTGAGACAGGAACACAGAAAGGTGGATTTCTGAGGAGGAATGGAAGTGGAAAAAGAGGAAGAGGAGGTTGAAGAGAATGATGAAAGGAGAGGTTGGATTTGAATCTGAGGAAGATGACCAAAAAAATGGAGACGGGGTGTTGAAGAAGAATGTTGTCAAGTGCAAACAGTGAGCTGTCCTCCAGACAGAGTTCTGGAGGGATGTGAATGAGGGCGAGTTAAGTGTCATGGAAGGTGTGGTGAAGAGCTTGAAACCCGAGCTTGGAGTCTTTGGACATGATAAAGAAGAATTTGGACCAGTAGGAGCGACATTTTTCCCCGGAGAAGGTGGACTCTCCTTATGACAGATCCATTTGTGGTTTCAGGCTGCGTGAGAAAGGAGTTGGGTGCAGTAGAATCAGTGAAGGTAACCTGTAACGTTAGTGGACTTGTGATATGTTTTTGTGTTTCTTCTGATCAGAGGGAGCAGGCACTCGTTTAGTCAGAGTCTCTACCAGACAAAGTCATGTTAGGATATAGCAGTTATCCTGTTAGAGCCTTTTGTGCTGAATCCGCTGCTCTGTTTCAGGTGCAACATTTATGGTCATGTCATAGCAGTGTGTAGGAAGGAGATTCCAACATGTGGGAAGTGTGCACGAGGGCATGTGAAAGAAGACTGCGTAGTTTTGGTGGATAAAGTTGTGTGTGTCTACTGTTGGGATTTTTCATGTTGCTGTGAGTAGTAGATCTGTGCCAGCACAGCGGGATAGGCCGACGAGTGATTCATGCTTCGTAAGGTTGGCTTTTTAGTGTTCATAGCAATGGTTATCAACTGTACCGCAGAAATGTAATGTAGTAAATCACAGAAAATAGATATTGTGGTGGCAGCTGCAGAGAAATATTTGGGTATACGAGATCGGATGTCAGAAGAGTTACAGGGCGTGTTGAGGGGTGGTTTCCTCTCCTCCCAGGCCGCTGGCATGGTGCAGGAACAGATTGGGTCAATGTAGTGAAAGGGGTAGTGAGTTTTTTCATGAATGTATGTGGGAGCAGTGTATGAGATTTTGCTGCAGAAGATTTATGAGATGTTTTGAGATTTGGTATTGTTTTTTAAATGGTGGCATATAGATGTAGCGTTGGTTTGTGATGCAATTTTCTTATTTTTCCCCCTTAACAAAAAATAAAAATTGTATCACAAGTGTAACGTGATTGAAACACACACTGCCGTACAGTAGGTGGCGGCATGCACAAACGAAATGTGCGAACGTCATGGTACCGAAGAAGAAGAAGAAGAAGTCATCCTCATGTGTAGTTTTTGGAGATAATCGTCTTTATTAGCTATAACTTTACAAACATAGCTTGAGTATCAGAAGCTTGAGACAAGCTTTTGATTTCCGCTGATCACCTATGTGGCAATTATCGTCAGATTCAGAGATGATGCCTGGTCTTAAGCAAACCACGTTTTGAGCGCATAACTAAATTAAGCAAACACTGTCACCATGGATGATGCAAGACACAGACAAATAAAAGTGTTGGATTGGAAGTTGGACTCCTCTGCACCACACCGTATCCAGGTGAAGACACAGATAATAAGTGTTGAATTGGAAGTGGAACTACTCTGCTCCACACCTTATCCAGGTAAGGGTGTACAGTCAGTGGGTCTATGTCTAATTTGAGCTAAAACCAACTTTAATTATCATTTGTTTTATTAAAAAGACAGTAAAAGGAATGGAATTTGTCATTACTGTGACTATTTCATATTTCTAGGTAACAATAGTGACAGTTGTGCATGTTGTCCTACTGTACGCGTGAGGCTATATATGTTTGGATTTCACCAAACTGGTATGCAGGGTAAAGTTCACAGAGGTTGTGGTGTGCTCAGCATGTTATCAGACTTTATCTGTTATCCTGTTACTGCAGTGGGCTAAATCAGGGCCGCACAGTGTTTCTTGGTAGTCTCAAACAAAAATATACAACTCGCACACATGGTTATGAGCGTTAAAAAAAGAAGACACCTGTACCATGTCAGATATAGAGTTTAAATGTATTACATTTTGAGTTTGCATTACAATATTACATTTATATATATCACAGAAGCCTGAATTGTAACAAAACAGTTTGACATAGAAACACCTGATTTTCTGCAATAAAAAAAAATTAATGTTGATTAATTATGAAAAATATGTATAATATTCCACCAATGAGGCCACGAGGTCATTGGACTGCAGGAAAGGTTGACTGAGAAGAATGTGTTGTTTATATTTTGATTCATTATTGTTATTTTTAAAGTCGTTTTGACAACATTGTCAAATGTCATTGATAATGTTTTCTCTGTCGTCGCCTTGTTTTAACCTTGAAGGTCAAATGTATTTTCAGTGGGAGTCACGACATGCGCTTTGTCTCCGAATTTCACCCACAGGCACCGAGATATGAAGATGACAAGGGCGATGCAATGGCAGTAATGGAAAATCACTTCTGAACTCTTGTGGGGGCAACTTTGCCTGCTTGTCAAGTTGAGTATCTTTTCCAGAAGGATGTCTGGACCTGAAGGAGAGGTATGTGAAAGCTTCTTGCATTGACTGTGTGCTGTATGTCATCTAGATCTATTGTGGCAAACAATAACCTGGTTTATCATACTCCTTCAAGAAAACAGACCATGGTTTGGGTATCTAGGTACAGTTGAAGTCAGAAGTTTACATACACTTAGGTTGGAGTCATTAAAACTCATTTTTCAACCACTCCACAACTTTCTTGTTAACAAACTATAGTTTTGGCAAGTCGGTTAGGACATCTTCTTTGTGCATGACACAAGTAATTTTTCCAACAATTGTTTACAGACAGATTATTTAACTTATAATTCACTGTATCACAATTCCAGTGGGTCAGAAGTTTACATACACTAAGTTGACTGTGCCTTTAAACAGCTTGGAAAATTCCAGAAAATGATACACAAGTATTAACACCATGGGACCACGCAGCTGTCATACCGCTCAGGAAGGAGACGCGTTCTGTCTCCTAGAGATGAACGTAATTTGGTGCGAAAAGTGCAAATCAATCCCAGAACAACAGCAAAGGACCTTGTGAAGATGCTGGACTAAACAGGTACAAAGTATCTATAACCACAGTAAAACAAGTATTATATCGACATAACCTGAAAGGCCGCTCAGCAAGGAAGAAGCCACTGCTCAAAAACCGCCATTAAAAAAAGCCGGTTTGCAACTGCACGTAGGGACCAAGATCGTACTTTTTGGAGAAATGTCTTCTGGTCTGATGAAACAAAAATATATCTGTTTGGCCATAATGACCATTGTAATGGTTGGAGGAAAAAGGGGGAGGCTTGCAAGCTGAAGAACACCATGCCAACTGTGAAGCACGGGGGTGTCAGCGTCATGTTGTGGGGGTGCTTTGCTGCAGGAGAGACTGGTGCACTTCACAAAATAGATGGCATTATGAGGTAGGAAAATTATGTGGATATATTGAAGCAACATCTCAAGACATCAGTCAGGAAGTTAAAGCTTGGTTGCAAATGGGTCTTTCCAAATGGACAATGACCCCAAGCATACTTCCAAAGTTGTGGCAAAATGGCTTAAGGACAACAAAGTCAAGGTATTGGAGTGACCATCACATTCACCCAACTTATTGTGGGAAGCTTGTGGAAGGCTACCTGAAACGTTTGACCCAAGTTAAACAATTTAAAGGTAATGCTACCAAATACTAATTGAGTGTATGTAAACTTCTGACCCACTGGGAATGTGATGTACGAAATAAAAGCTGAAATAAATCATTCTCTCAACTATTATTCATTAAATATTATTCATTATTCAACTATTATCATTTCACATTCTTAAAATAAGGTGGTGATCCTAACTGACCCAAGACAGGGAATTTTTACTAGGATTAAATGTCAGGAATTGTGAAAAACTGAGGTTAAATGTGTTTGACTAAGGTGTATGTAAACTTCTGACTTCAACTGTAGGTAGCTACCAATAAAGGCTTCATTACGAGTTAATCAATAACTCACCCCCCCCCATATTTAATTCTAGTGTGTCTGAAGTCTGTTCAAGGCTCTTGGGATCTCCTTACGGATGGGTGTGGACACCCTTACGGATGAGCCCCTCCACCTCCATCCCATTCAGCAATAGTAGCCGTATCCTGATTCCTGGCACCAAGATGGATGCTTTGGCACAAATGCACTTCGCCACTATCGACTATGTCATATTTGCCCTTTTGTTGGCGTCGTCCATGGGCATAGGGCTGTACTATGCCCTGTCAGGGGGTCGGCAGCGCACCACTCAGGAGTTCCTGCTGGCGGACCGGAGCATGAGCTGCCTCCCTGTGTCTCTGTCACTAATCGCTACATTTCAATCAGCGGTGGCAATTGTGGGCGTGCCAGCGGAGATCTATACCCATGGCACTCAGTACTGGTTCATAGGCTGTGCTTACATCCTGGGGCTATTCATTCCAGCACACATTTTCATTCCTGTGTTCTACAGGCTGCATCTTACCAGCGCTTACCAGGTGTGTATTCTAGGCTATTCTCTCTGCAAGCTTAGCTCTAGATGGAGAGAAATGTTTGGAATGAGAATATGTAGGCTAATACCAGTTGAAATGTATAGGCCTAAGTCGTTTCCGTAGTTTTGGTTTCTGTCAGGGAAATAAGTGCTGAAAATACTGCTGTGTATATCACTTAGTGAAGGTATTTTTCTTTTCAGTATCTGGAACTGCGGTTCAGCAAACCAGTGCGTATATGTGGAACAGTTACCTTCATCTTTCAGACGGTAAGGTCCACACCAGATGCAATATTAAGACCAAAACAAGGAGAAGATTGTTGAATATCAGTTTTTCCTCTGATGACTACTGCTATCCCTTGCAGGTCATATATATGGCTGTTTGTGTGTACACTCCAGCCCTAGCACTCAATGCAGGTCAGTAACTCAGGCTGTTTGTGTGTACACAGGTCAGTAACTCAGGCACTTTTATGCTTTCAGGATTTACAGACAGTGATGAGACTTTAGGGGCGGTTTATTGCCGGTTTCCCAGACAAAGATGAAGTAGTACAGGACTAAAAATCATTCTCAATGGACGTTCTCCATTAAAATAGCTTTTAGTCCAGGACTACTAGGCTTAATCTATGTCTGGGAAACTGTCCCTACAGGGTCTAACGCTCTTGGGGGGGGGGGGGGGGGGAAATAATAATAATGTTTTGGGACGACACCATTTCAGCTCCAGAAATTCTACTGTGTTTTGTGCTGTGAGTAGGTTATTTAGAATTGTGTGCAACATGTTGGAGTAAAGGTTGCTTAATTTTGTATCATGCTTCCCCGTAGTTACTGGCTTTGATTTATGGGGAGCAGTGCTGGCCACTGGACTGGTGTGTACACTGTATACAACTCTGGTAAGTTGTTCAGTCATTTTCTCAGTTTGTAATGAAGCTGTTATTACACAATTATTGCATAATTAAAAAACTTACACAACATTTGCCCATGAAAAGCTTTTTGTGTAATGTTGACATTATGAAATGTCGTTCCGAAGTAAAATCTTTCTTTAAAATGTTTGATATCACATCAGCCATTATTAGCTTGAAGCCTATGTGTGGGTCGTTTCAGGAAACTAGACGTTCCTGATGTCACGCATCACTTCTTCATAGGAGAGGCAGTTGAAAGTGAACTTTTTTTCTTTACTTTTGGTGGCCTTAACCTCATGTTGGTTCGCAATCATAATATTGACAAAGTTCCAGTGATACTCTGCGTTTTCATCGGCAGGTTTTCTTGTCATGGTCCTTCATTTATAAGCATAATATTTCTCCACACAGATATTATATATGGAATTAACGGGACATATTGTATAAAAATATAATATTGGTTCCAAAATAATATCCTATTGGTGAGCCAACTGGTAAATGCAGAGGGTCTTTTACTTAGTTATAAGGAATTCATATCACAGGTCCCTGTAACAACTAAAGATTTTACAATTGTTTTAGATGCCATTCCCTCAGGTGTTTCTTCATTATTCAGGAACGTGTCAAGACCTGACCCTCAGAACATACCGACGATTACCCCTGTTGACTCATCAGTAGGAAAGATTTGTTTTTCTTTTGGTCCAACAACAATAGAGCTTTACGAGCCTTGTTTCAACAGGATGTTGGATCTATACCTTATGTCATGCCTTATTGAAATGGTTTTATTGATAATATCTGTTGGAAACAAGTTAGGATGTTGCCACACACATACCTACTTGTTAACAAAATTAAGGAAGTTAATGTTTTTATATATTTTTTTATTCATAAATATGATCCTGCCAATCACTATATGAAGAAAAACTTCAATTTAAATTGTATCTTTTGTAATGACCACCCAGAAACAGTGTTTCATCTTTTTTTTAGCTTTGTATTCATGGAAGGAATCTGTGACAAGACATCAGTAGATATATAATTGAACACATTTATGAAGATTTTGCAATATTATGGAGGGATGTGCTGCTTGGATTCTTTACTTATGATAGAAATAATTTGAAACAATTTTATGATGTTCATTTCATCATTCTTTTGGCCAAATTTCATATTCACAAATGTAAATTTACAAACAAAACACCACATTTTATTACCGTACAAAAAGAAATTGAACTACATTTTATGACAATTAAATACTCTACTAACAAAAACGCTGTTAGAATTATAAATGTCTGTATGTCCCTTAAGGTCCTTGTGTAATGTGATATTGTACCCCCTAGCCCAGCCCCGCCCCTAGCCCAGCCCCGCCCCTAGCCCAATTGTCATTGGTATATTCTTTATACATCCTTGTGTTTCCCCAGGTACTTTTTGTATTGATTTGTTGTTAATGAAAAACTAAATAAATAAGGAAAATAATAATAAGGTTGTTGTCCTTGCACCCAAGGTTGCACATTTTGGCCAATATTCATAGGTGGAAACCTCCCGTGAGAATTACCGGGAATATATGGGAATTAATGGAAATATATGCATATTAATATAATTTAAATGTAGATGTTTTTTTTGCATAGGATATATTTAACATATCATATAGAGACAGAAACATAAACCTTTTACCTTATCATAAGTAGACACACTTGCAAATGATTAAATATTTTCAATAGAAAAAAAATATTTAGTTATGGATTGAACTTTAATTAAATGAGTTGACTCTTCACATGGGAGGATTTCACTGAACAACAACATAAAGGGAATATTGAATGATCCCCAATGATCCATCACATCACCCAAAAACGTTTTCAACATACGGAAATTATGTAAAGCTTTGGTTGTCTTCCTCTCAGGCTTCCATGTCTTCTCCCTGGACCTCCTCAATGTCCACCTCTTGAACATCAGACTCTGAGGCCTCATCTTCACTATCACTTTCCAACCTTGTTGAGGATGGCTCGTTGTCAGGCTCAAAAAGCCTGTTGCGTGCTTTGGTGTGTGTGTTCCCAAACAACGACCAGTTCCACTCTGAGGCGGCTGATGTGGGATGGGATTTGGAGGATGATGGAGGCAACAGGGGAAAGAGCCTCCACAAAGTCCCTTCCACCAGGTGGCTGATGAGATATGTTGGCACGACTGCCATGTTGCATCTCCATCCCAAAGCCCTTGCTTGGAAGTGTACTTCGCCGGACTGCCAAGAACCTTGCCCTCATCCAGGCCAAGGTGGCGAGACACGGTAGTGATGACACCATAGGCCTTGTTGATCTCTGCACCAGACAGGATGCTCTTTCCAGCATACTTGGGGTCCAACATGGATGCTGAGGCGTGTATGGGCTTCAGGCAGGAGTCTTCATGCTTTTTGATGTATTTCAGAACTGCAGTTTCCCCTGCTTGGAGCAACAGTGAAGTGGGCAGGGCAGTACGGATTTCTTCTCTTACATCTGCAAGCTGAGTCTGAGTCAGAAAGGATGGCACTGTCTCCCTCAATCCGTGCAATGGCTACTGCTATAGGTTTCAGGAGTTTCAGGCTGCTTACCACTCTCTCCCAAAATACATCATCCAGGAGGATCCTCTTGATGGGGCTGTCCATATAAGCAGACTGTGATATGGACATTTCTTGGAGAGACTCCTTCCCCTCCAGGAGACTGTCAAACATGATGACAACACCACCTCAACGGGTGTTGCTGGGCAGCTTCAATGTGGTGCTCTTATTCTTCTCAGTTTTCTTGGTGAGGTAGATTGCTGCTATAACTTGATGACCCCTCACATACCTAACCATTTCCTTGGCTCTCTTGTAGAGTATATCCATTGTTTTCAGTGCCATGATGTCCTTGAGGAGCAGATTCAATGCATGAGCAGCACAGCCAATGGGTGTGATGTGAGGGTAGGACTCCTCCACTTTAGACCAAGCAGCCTTCCTGTTCGCAGCATTGTCAGTGCAAATACCTTCTGTGTTCCAAGGTCATTGATTACTACCTTCAGCTCCTCTACAATGTAGAGACCGGTGTGTCTGTTGTCCCATGTGTCTGTGCTCTTGTAGAATACTGGTTGAGGGGTGGAGATGATGTAGTTAGGGTTAGGGTTAATTATTCTTTGCCCACAAACATTCAACCACCCATCAGAGATGCTTGCAATACAGTCTGCTTTCTCTATGATTTGCTTGACCTTCACTTGAACTCTGTTGAACTCTGCATCCAGCAATTGAGTACATAAAGCGTGTCTGGTTGGAAGGGTGTATGTTGGGCGAAGAACATTCAGAAATCTCTTCCAATACACATTGCCTGTGAGCATCAGAGGTGAACCAGTTGCATACACAGCTCGAGCAAGACATTCATCAGCATTTCTCTGACTACGTTCCTCCGCCAGGGTAGCCTAGTGGTTAGAGCGTTGGACTAATAACCGGAAGGTTGCAAGTTCAAACACCCGAGCTGACAAGGTACAAATCTGTCGTTCTGCCCCTGAACAGGCAGTTAATCCACTGTTCCTAGGCCGTCATTGAAAATAAGAATTTGTTCTTAACTGACTTGCCTAGTAAAATAAAAGTACAATAAATAAAATTGAGTAAAAAAAACAACTTCTGATTCCAAGAGGACCATGGCTGTTGCTATCGATACGGTTTCTGATTCATCATTTTCACTTCGAATAGAAGTAGAGGGACTTTTGTCAGAGGTTGCTTGTTGTGAGCACTGAGGGAACTTTATGAACTTGCCAGATGATTATGCATCTTTGTTGCATTCTTCACATAATTTGGCACAGTGTTTGCTAATATACACAGCTTTTCCTTCTATATTGGCTGCAGTGAAATGTCCCCACACATCAGATGGTGCCTGTGGCATTTTCCTGTAAAGATTAGAAAAAGATGAGTAATAAAATAAATAGTACAATTCCATGTACTAATAAATAGTTAAGCAGTTAGATTAAACAACTCCTTTGTAAGATAAATGTTTTAACATGAAACATGTATGGAAACAGGTGAATTAACACTCCTCAGTTAGCAGGCTCAAGCAAGCTAAAACCCACATGGTAGCAAAAACAAACTAGCAGAAATTGTTAACAAGTTAGGAATTATTTAAACACACGTTGCTGTTGGCTACTATTTACTAGTTAACAAAAAATCATGTTTGTCATATACGATATATTCACCCCACCCAGTATTGTAATCAAAACTTACCAGAAAGCATGTAGTCCTTGGCTCAGACAGTGTAGTAGTGTGGGCTCAATAGCATCTCATTAGTGTGCAAGATCTTGAATCAGCTGTACATGTGATGGAAGAATGCACTGTGCATGCAGAGGGTTGCAATTCCATTTAATTGGGGATAGTTTAACCAAAATATGCCACAAGACCTGGAATTGCCTTATGTGTATCCCACAAAAAAAGGTTCACTGTTATAAGCTAACTTTTTTGATGAACTTAAGCAAAATTCACAAAATTCCCAGGCTTAATTTCCATTGTAAAATTTCCCAGAAAGTTTCCGACCCTTTGCAACCCTACTTGCACTACACTGCCAGGTCTCTGACCTCTCTATAGGCTGTCTCATCGTTGTTGATGATCAGGCCTACCACTGTTGTGTCATCAGCAAACTTAATGAGGGTGTTGGAGTCGTGCTTGGCCACGCAGTCGTGGGTGAACAGGGAGTACAGGAGTGGACTAAGCACGCACCCCTGCGGGACCCCAGTGTTGAAGATCAGTGTAGCGGCCCGTCAGGAAGTCCAGGATCGAGTTGCAGAGGGAGGTGTTTAGTCCTAGGATCCTTAGCTTAGTGATGAGCTTCGTGGGCACTATGGTGTTGAATGTTGAGCTGTAGTCAATGAACAGCATTCTCACATAGGTGTTCCTTTCGTCCAGGTGGGAAAGGGCAGTGTTGAGTGCAATAGAGATTGCGTCATCTGTGGCTCTGTTGGGGCGGTATGGGAATTTGAGTGGGTCTAGGGTTTCCGGCATGTGTGAGCCATGACCAGCCTTTCAAAGCACTTCATGGCTACTGACGTGAGTGCTACTGGGCGGTAATCATTTAGGGAAGTTACCTTCACTTTCTTGGGCACAGGGACTATGGTGGTCTGCTTGAAACATGTTGGTATTCCAGACTCAGACAGGGAGAAGTTGAACATTTCAGCGAAGACACTTACCAGTTGGTCCGCGCATGCTTTGAGTACACTTCCTGGTAATCCCCACGGCTTTGTGAATGTTGACCTGTTTAAAGGTCTTGCTCACATCGGCTGTGGCGTGATCACACAGTTGTCTGGAACAACTGGTGCTCTCATGCATGCTTCAGTGTTGCTTGCCTCGAAGTGAGCATAAAAGACATTTCGCTTGTCTGGTACACTCGCGTCACTGGGCAGCTCACAACTGGGTTTCCATTTGTAGTTCTTAATATTTTTCAGCCCTGCCACATCCGACGAACGTCAGAGCCAGTGTAGTAGGATTCAATCTTAGTCCTGTATTGAAGCTTTGCTTGTTTGATGGTTCGTCTGAGGGCATAGCGGGATTTCTTATATACTGACAACTCTCTGAGTTTACCAACGCCCAGAGCGCACTCTGGCACTCCAGATTAAATTTACGAACACACTCGTAGTATAAACCAGCCATTAGTCTTGAAATCTTTGGTTGTTTAGTACATGGCCTCACATCTGAATCCTTAAAGAGATGGGCGGGGCTTAGAGGGTGTGAACGATGCTGAATGGGTGTAGACAACGAAGAGGTCTCCAGTAGGTTTACCAAAACATTCAAGGGCCATTTTCTCAAAAGTGAGGTTACAAGTTTATCAACTTTCAAAGCAGAATTACTTTCCCATTGTTCCCTAACTGTAGTGTATGATATACCATTTTCTATTTCAGACTCTCAACTTTTATCCAATGTAAAAAAAAAACATAACAATTTTTGCAACATAAGACCAAATCGAGACATATGATAATAGGCTCTGTGATTGGGTCTATGTGTTGTGCCTGGTCCTGACAGGGAGGCCTGAAGGCAGTGATCTGGACAGATGTCTTCCAGACCATAGTGATGTTTGCTGGCCAACTAGCGGTCATTGTGGTGGGGGTCCAGCAGACTGGGGGGGTGGCAGAGGTCTGGAGGAAGGTCTCAGAGGGGAACCGCATCTCCGGCATAGAGTGAGTGGGACTGGTCACTATATTCACGTATTCAAGCGATGACTGGCAACCTAGTTTAAAGTTGGGTTTTGAGGACATCTTAAACCCCATGTTCCAATTCCATTGTTCCAGTTCTAATATTCCAATTAGATGTTCCCCCTCTTTACATGTCTGCTCTCCAGCCTGAACCCTGACCCTACGGTGGAGTACACGTTCTGGACCCTGGGGGTGGGGGGAGTCTTCCTGATGTTGTCTCTGTATGGGGTCAACCAGGCCCAGGTCCAGAGATACCTCAGCGCCAAGACCGAGAGGGACGCCGTCATGTAAGACCACAGAGATACATCAGTTAGAGATTGACAGATAAGGTGCATGTATTGTGTTTTGTAACTTATTATACTATTACCATGTTATTAGCACTTTATTTTAAGCATGCAAGTTATGTTAGAATAAGTGTTGTTTGCCTGCTCTGGTGGATTGTGACCCCTCTATGTTTTCTGCAGGTCTTGCTACATGGTGTTTCCCTCTCTACAGTTAGCTCTAGCTCTGAGCTGTGTCATGGGGCTTGTCATGTTTGCACGCTACTGTGGGGAGGACCATTTCCACAATCTAGGTGTCTTATCAAAAAATGAGGTGTGTGTGTTATTTATTATGGTAATCTGGAGTGCATCATTACAGTATTACAGTATTATAGTATTACAGTATTACAGTATTATAGTATTACAATATTATAGTATTACAGTATTATAGTATTACAGTATTATAGTATTACAGTATTATAGTTTGTTAATGAAGTAATATGCCACTTAGCAGTCAGCAGCAGATGCTTTTATCCAAAATGACCTACAGTACAGTGAGTGCATACCTTTGTATTATGTATATGATCCCCAGTGGGAATTGAACCAACAACCCTGGTGTTGCTATTGCCATACTCTAACCGACAGTACCACCAACCAGTATGTGCTCTCTTCACAGATGGTGTTGTACTTTGTGATGGACATGCTGCAGGGTCTACCTGGCCTGTCTGGACTGTTTATCTCCTGCCTGTTTAGTGCAGCTCTCAGGTATATCAATATTTCTAACACCCTTTTTCCAACAGATGACAAAAGGCTTTACAGTAAACCCAGCCTAGACCTCCAGAACAAGCAGAAGCACAGTGACCGAGGGGTGGTTTGGTGTTGTGACTGAGTTTCATGTCTGTCTCCACAGCACCATCTCATCAGCCTTTAACTCTCTGGCTACAGTGACCATGGAGGATCTGATCAAACCACACTGCCCCTCCATGACAGAGGATAGGGCCACCCTGCTCTCCAAGGGACTGGGTACGTTGAGATATCCTGGGCCCTGTCCATAGCCCCTACCCTCTAGGTCCATAGCCCCTACCCTCTAGGTCCATAGCCCCTACCCTCTATCCCCTACCCTCTAGGTTCATAGCCCTTACCTTCTAGGTCCTACCCTCTATCCTCTACAACCTAGCTTCTACCCTCTAGGTCCATAGCCTCTACCCTCTAGGTCCATAGCCCCTACCCTCTAGGTCCATAGCCCCTACCCTCTAGGTCCATATCCCCTACCCTCTAGGTCCATAGCCCCTCTAGGTCCATTGTCCCTACCCTCTATCCCCTACCCTCTAGGTTCATAGCCCTTACCCTCTAGGTCCTACCCTCTATCCTCTACATCCTAGCCCCTACTCTCTAGGTCCATAGCCCCTACCCTCTAGGTCCATAGCCCCTACCTACCCTCTAGGTCCTAGCCTCTAGCCCCTACCCTCTAGGTCCATAGTCCCTACCCTCTAGGTCCTAGCCTCTAGCTCATACCCTCTAGGTCCATAGCCCCTACCCTCTAGGTCCATAGCCCCTACCCTCTAGGTCCATAGCCCCTACCCTCTAGGTCCATAGCCCCTACCCTCTAGGTCCATAGCCCCTACCCTCTAGGTCCATAGCCCCTACCCTCTAGGTCCTAGCCTCTAGCTCATACCCTCTAGGTCCATAGCTCCTACACTCTAGCCCCTACCCTCTAGGTCCATAGCACCTACCCTCTAGGTCCTAGCCTCTAGCCCCTACATTCTAGGTCCATAGCCCCTACCCCATAGGTCCATAGCCCCTACCCCCTAGGTCCATATCCCCTACCCACTAGGTCCATATCCCCTACCCTCTAGGTCCATATCCCCTACCCTCTAGGTCCATATCCCCTACCCTCTAGGTCCATATCCCCTACCCTCTAGGTCCTACCCCCTATCCTCTACATCCTAGCCCCTTCCCTCTAGGTCCATAGCCCCTTCCCTCTAGGTCCTAGGCACTTCATGTCGATCAGATCAAGTGCCTAGTGGGTAGTGGTTGTGTAGATCCAATTAAGTGGATTGGGAGTAGGGGCCAGAGGTTGAGTAGATCAGATTCAGTCTCGGGGTTAGGCCCTAGGAGTTAGGGGCTAAAGGTTGTTTCTGTACGGGCCCTGCTTCCTGTTGAGTGCATATTTTAACTTATTTGTCAGTTTTACATAATGCCTTTCTCACTTTACCTGTGAGAGGATGCTTCCTAACACGATACAGCACTCATCTCATTCTAACAGTAACATGTTCCGTTTCTGATCCAGCATGTTCATATGGACTGCTGTGTCTGGCCATGGCCTATCTCACCCACTTGATGAGTGATTCCGTTTTGCAGGTAAGCACACAGATGCCTCGTCCCTTTGCGGATTTCATTTTCAAATAGTTAAAATTAAAAATATTCTGACATGTTTGTGTTTATTTCAATTCAAGACTGCTTTCAAAATATTTGGAATGGTTGGTGGTCCTCTTCTGGGTGTCTTCTCTCTCGGGTTGTTCTTTCCTTGGGCTAACTCCACCGTAAGTACTGATGTGTTCATGTGATCCCTGCGGGAATCAAACCTACTGTCACGCTCTTACCAACTGAACCACACAGGACCCGGTAGAATGCATTACTTTGCCTCTGCTTTTGTTTTGCTAGGCCGGGTTACTGTAAAACCACTTAGTGAACACTGCTGGTGTAAAAAAAGGCTTAATAAATACATTTGATGTACTGTTTCTCCAGGGTGCCCTGGTAGGGTTGGGGTCAGGCCTGGCGATGGCCTTCTGGGTGGGCATCGGGAGCATCGTAACCAGTACCTCTGGGGGTCTTGCTGCTGTGTCTCAGTTCAACTGTACTGCTGTACAACTCTCAGGGAACATCACCACAGCCATGGGGACAGCACTCATCAGTACTGCAATGCCCACCGCTACACACAGGTATGAAACAAAGATCAACAGAATCAATACCGTAACTATTAATCCATCGTAACGGAAATTTGTATTTTTGTGGTCTGTTCGTAATTTAATTCCCAAACTCCCCGGAAATCAATCAGAAATTATTTAACTTAGTTTACTCATAGATGCAAATTTTGTGAATACAATTAGTGATTTATATAATAACTGCCTTTCAATTTTTCTTTAGCCGACCAATGGGTCTGCAGAGGTTCTACTCCTTCACGTGGTACAGTACAGTGCTCTCAACTCCTTCACTGTGGTGATCACAGGGTTGGTTGTTAGCTTTCTCACAGGTACAGATTCATTAACATTTGTCATTTAGCAGTCCAGAGCAAAACATGCATTCAGATCGCTCAAGAAGTGAAGTTAATCTAATTGGTTGGCTTTTATCTTTCATTTAAGGACCAATGAAAGCGGAGGAGGTGACCCCAGGCACTCTGTATCCCCTGTTGGGCAACATGCTGTTCTTCGTACCAGATAAACTCAAACAGAAGCTGTGCTGCGTCACCCCACTGGGGCATGGGGTAAGACAACAGAGCACAGGGGCTCAGCACACTCACAGTTCAGGATTGTATTCGTTAGTGCAAACCATAGCAAAACTTTTTGCAACAAAAATATGCATTTATTATTGGACACGGTCAGGTAGTCTCCAGGGCTGCATTCAGCAGGGCACAACGTTCGGAAATAAATATGTTATGTAGAACAAACATGTCTCTCTTAAATGTAGAACAAGGAATCAGTTCCATGCAGGACATTTCTGTCGGCAACGTTCCACAATGTTTTCTTCCTGAGCTGATGCATTCCTATAACGCAGCACTAAAGGGGGCCCTGTCCACATTCTCAGGATGGAATTCAATCATTCATTGCCGATAGTAAGATTCCCACAATGCACTTTCAGGAAGTGTGTAAAGCAGCTAATAAATCACACACTTTTGAAAGTGCATTGTGGGAAAACCCACCTTCTTCAATGATTTAACTCTTATATTATGACTAGCAACACTGTGTGTGAGGGTCCTTTTAACAAAGCTATGTGCTATCGTATCAAGGTTACAAAACATTGTCCATTATCTTAAGTTTTTTTTTTTTGTGTAGCCAACCATCCAGGAATGTCCACCTGCTCAACACGAGAGAAATGGTCAGGCCGTCTACACAGAGGAGGGCTTGTTAGAAGAGGAGAGGCAAAGCTTTCTTCTTACCTCCCACACACCTGTTGTGGAACATGAGACCGCTCTGTGATGGACAGACTCTTCCACAACCACGTTGTATCACGGTCCTCTGGGCAGTGAAATGGGCCACACACTGTATCATGTCAGAGTGTTTTTCACAGAGGTTCTGTTCTGAGGAGATGATGCTCTGAGAGGAGAAGTGTTGTTGGGAGGTATTGTGCTCTGCTATGGCTGACCCTGTAAAACAACACATTTCACTGCACCTATCCGGTGTATGAATATAAAACATATTTCTCTGTAATCCAAGTGACTGTGGATTAAAAATGCACTGATACTGTACATGTCTGGCGTGCATGACGCCTGAACAAGACCAAAGAAACCTACAGTATTACTGAAATCAACGATAAACCCAAGACCCTGTTAATGTATACTTCCGGAGACGATCAGATTTGAATGGACCATTTGTTTTGCTGCAAGGTATAAAACGATGTCACGAACGTCGTATTGAGGAGACCAAAGAGCAGCATGAATACATACTTTTAATGAATGACGAAAAAACACGAAGTACACTAAACAAACAAACAAAATAACAAATAACCGCTATCGAAACTGAGTGCTAACATGCAACATCACATAGACAATAACCCACCAACCACAATACAAAACAGGCTACGGGGTGGCAGGGTAGCCTAGTGGTTAGAGCGTTGGACTAGTAACCGGAAGGTTCAAACCCCCGAATGACAAGGTACAAATCTGTCGTTCTGCCCTGAACAGGCAGTTAACCCACTGTTTATTAGGCCGACATTGAAAATAATAATTTGTTCTTAACTGACTTGCCTAGTTAAATAAAGGTCAAATAAAAAATAAAAAACCTAAATATGGTTCCCAATCAGAGACAACAACAAACACCTGCCACTGATTGAGAACCATATCAGGCCAAAACACATAGAAATAGACAAACTAGACATACAACATAGAATGCCCACTCATATCACACCCTGACCAAACAACGCAAATCATGGTCAGAGTGTGACAAACAAAGACATATCAAGGGGCATAACTCCTGAGGAAACACAGAGAACTACTTGAGTACTGCTGGTTATCGCTGTGCGCCCAGTCAATGAGAAAATAGCTTTCTGTTATTTGTGGAACTGAGTACTTGTTCTTTCAATAATGTGTTCCAGTGGGCGACTTTGTCATGTTGGCCTGGTGTGTAAGTAGGTATGGCAACAAAATATGTTCAAACGATACTTGAGACATTTTCAGTGTTTCGAAAATGAGAAAATAAACATTTTTAAAAGTATTTCAGGTTTCACAGTCCTTACTTTGAAACAGTCTTTATTTGGTAATGAGTTCACTCATAGCTTTAGTGTAAACAGTTAGTATTGAGTTAGTTCATTCATTAGGTTGGCAGAGGAGGGCAGTGCCCCTGAAGACCCAGTGAGTAGGACACTCCAAGGTGGGTAGAGACACGGATGTGATGAAGTTGGTAGAGATGCCTGAGGAGGAGAGGAAGCCTGCCCGCTTGAAGGTCCGGTACAGGGGACAGTCATAGAACTGGAGGTCCCCAGGAGACTCGGTAGTAGGCACGGCCACAGCATCCTCCGAGACCTGGCCAACCAAAGGCAACAGGGATGTGATATGAGCTCTCACAATAAAAACAGGAAGACAGTCCAGGACAAATATGTGAACAATGCTACATCCACTGCATGAAGAATGGTGGGTAAAACGCTGAAGTGATATTCAGTGGATTGGCTGGTTAAATGAGAAGGTGAGCCCTCTACCTGGCAGGGTAGGAAGTGTATCTCAGGCACAGGGCAGTGTTTGATGTTGTGCTGAAGCTCCTGCAGGGTGTGGGAGACAGGGTCCCAGCTGGCTCCGTCAAGGTACAGCCCATACACCAACACGCCCTCATCTGGTGGAGCTGGGCCCTGTGAGAAAGATGGTGTAACAAATCACACCGTGGATCTAAGGTATAAGGTTAGAGGGATAGTTCACCCAGATTACAATGTCAGATGGTTCCTGACCCTGGAAATAGCAGCAGACCATCTGTGATTAATATTGTATTTTGGGTGCGCTGTCCCTTTAATTGCTACCAACTGTTTCTAGATTGGTATTACTAAGTTATATACCCAGGGAAACTTTTAGCTAGTGTAGTTACCTCAAAAAGGAGTTTAGTTTTGTCTGCCACTTTGCTCCAGCTCTCATCCACGGGTTGAACATGATAGGTGAAAGACAGAGAGTCTACAGGCACGTTCTTCTGTCGAGCACTGTTCTGGAGAACAGCTGTCAGAAAACCTATAGGGAAGATTCATTAACTATTTAAATCAAAATGCCTCTCAGAATATTACAGAAATTGGTATATTATTTGAATTTCAAAACTCAAATTTGTAAGGGCGATACAATTGTAAGCCAAAGACAAATTTCCCTTTCACTAAACCTTGATAATGAAGTTTTGAACTTCAAGCAGTGTCTCTCTTATGGCTGCTATTTTAGGTATTTTCATTCTGGCTGTTATGTACAGTACCTTGTGGAAAGAAGAACCCAGAGAGCCAGTAGGAGCGAGGCTTCCTGTTCTTGAGGCTCTGCTGCAGGTCAGTCTTAGGAGGACGGTTCAGAGAGTAGACTCCTCCACTAATAATAGGTATTCTGAATACATAGAGGGTATATACAAGGAATATTAGGGGATAGGAACATAAGTAACTTATATATTTTTTCCATTCACCATGAATATACAATACTGTATTTAAAAGAAAATGACGATGACCATGACATAATCATGAAGGTTTATATTGATTAAAGTTTAAACAATACAAGCTTTAAGTATATGTATGTCAACTTAGTTCATGTTTTCTACTTTTCTATAAGGTTGATCTTGATGTTGTCTGCCCAGGCTCTGAAGAACCACACTCTCTGTTCCAGGTCCTGGATCCAAGAACCCAGAGCCATGCACGACTCGTACGAGCAGTGCTACCAAGGCAACAACAAAAGACAGGCCGATGACTTCTTGTCCAAGTTGAATCAATTGCTTTGTTTATTTAGACTCTAGAGGATAATGACACCTTGGGCTTGGAGGAACATGTCAAAATGTCAAAACTGACGAGAAGCACGGAATTGTGTTAAAACATCAGGGTAGATTGTGTGCAGTGAGAGCTGAGCTGAGGAGAGTGTTTATTTCAGGGTTGAGCAAACTAGAGCCCATTCAATGCAGCCCCCTGGAGGTTTGAGTAAAAATAAGAAGGAAACGGAGGGCCCGCAAAAAAACAAATCTGTGCGGGCCCTCCATTGAATTTCAAAATCCTGATGTGGCCCTTAAGCCAAAAAGTTTGCCCACCCCTGGTTTACTAATATACTGTACCTTCCAGTCTGATGGTACGATCATGGTGAGCAGGGCAGTGTAGACCTACCTTCCAGTCTGATGGTACGATCATGGTGAGCAGGGCAGTGTAGACCTACCTTCCAGTCTGATGGTACGATCATGGTGAGCAGGGCAGTGTAGACCTACTTTCCAGTCTGATGGTACGATCATGGTGAGCAGGGCAGTGTAGACCTCCTCCAGAGCCTCACTCATCAGCACCTCTCCTCTGATGGAGGCAGAGAAGGAAAGGAGGCTGGAGCGCACCACACAGAGGAGGTAGTTAAACTGGTCAATCTCCTGTCGCAGGATCACCAGCAGGGCAGAGGAGGCCGAGGCTGTGCATCTCTCACCTTCAGAGTACATACGGATGCATACAGACACACAAGGCGGCTTTCAGTAAGAACTATGAACAAAAATGAACACAGATAGATATATAGAATCTCTCAATATCCCTGTCACTAACTCTCACTCTTAGAGGAGTCAAAATAAGAAAAGGTACAACCTGTGAAAATGATTTCCTTTTCAGACAATACATTTATTCTAATCTATTCGTAGCCCTTTACACTTGTACCCATATACAGGTTGATAAAAATGGCTGATAAGTGACTAAATTGGAACGCAGTGGCTGTACAGTAACATGCTATAAATGACGTCAGAGCTCTGACTCTGCACTTCACAGCTCTCTATGGGTTTTGACTGACAGACGTTCTGAACTTGAGCACCACATGTGACTAGGAGTTGCCCCCATCCCTCCAGCTAATTGGGTAACTTTTGACATTTTTTTGTTGTCTGGGTGATAGAAATGCTGTAAATGAAAATGACTATGTATTTTGAAAGATGAGACGTTGAGGATTATCATAAATACCACCTTTATGTCATACAAGCCAAACACCTGTGAGTCCAAACGTGCACTTCACATTTCCAAATCATAAAGCTCAGGGATGCAGGGTTGTGTTCGAAACAAAACAACTACAAGTGTGCTTGCTCTAGCTCCTCAACGGCTTTGAGTCATAAAAGTGCAGTGAAATGACTTAGTGCACACTTTCAGAGGTTATTGACCAGTTAGTCATTTTGTGTCATTTTTTTGTCTTATGGTTCTACTACCCCACATTTTCTAGGAATATTGTTACTGAATATATCCAGAGTATTTTCTGATTTCGTAAACAAGTGTGGTGAAAAGTACAGTAAATGTAAAATGCACATAAAATCAACAGTGTAGTGTTTGGATTCAGTCTTGTGTCAGGTGAACTGTTGTGTCCTCAACTTTGGTCTAATCATTTCCCCATAATATCCAAACTGTTCCCTTTCAATTGTTACCAGGTTTATGCAGTTCATGTTTCTTTTGTAATCCCTATCCCAACCAGTGTAAAGGGTTGAGTATGTAAGTTACCCTGGTCAGAGGAAGATGATTCCGCAAAGTTGACTTTGGCGATGATGTCTCTGAGGAATAGTGTTTTCTCTGTGACACGATCAACCTCCACTGTCTCTGGTAGTTTCTTCAGGATGTTCATGGCCATCCTCAGAACTACGCTATCTTGGCACTGTCTGTCTCTGCTCCACACAAACAAACAGAAGAAGAATTCAGCATTTCATTAACATTCTTTACACTACATAACATAGCCGTTTTTCTAATTCAAGTGCCGAACTGAACCATACTGTGCTGCCTTGGATATTTTATGTTCACCTTGTCCTTTCCAGCACACTGTAGTGGATGCTTAACCATGCCAGCTGTGTACAGCTCCGCTTGGCTCAGCATTGCCAAAAGGATATAAGTAATACATCTATTGGTGGGTTATATTTCCCCTGGGAGACCCACCTGACCAGCAGGCTGCTATCAGAGAGCCTGGGCTGCAGGTTGACGATAGTGTGCAGCAACTGCTGGGTCTGGTTCTGCAGTATCACCGTCTCTGCACTGCTGTCGATGCCAAACACCTCTGCCAGGTCTTTGTCGGGCATGTTCTCTATGTAGGCTCTACACTGGGGCCAGCTGGCGTCTTTAGGGAAGGGAGGGTAGCCCTGCCAAGAGAAATACAATATAATGCTCTCAATGAAGACAGAGAGAATAACAGAAACATACAATTTTGCTTTAGGGTTATATTTCATTATGTAATATACAGTGCCTTCAAAAAGTATTCATACCCCTTCACTTATTCCATTTTTTGTTGTTACAGCCTGAATTCAAAATGGATAAACTATGTTTTTACACACCCATCTACACACATTACCCCCATAATGACAAAGTGAAAACATGTTTTTAGAAATGTATTGAAAATGAAAGCACCTTTGTCAGTGATTACAGCTGTGAGTCTTTCTGGGTAAATCTCTAAGAACGTTCCACACCTGAATTGTACAATATTTGCCCATTATTCTTTTTTAAATTCTTCAGGCTCTGTCAAGTTGATTGTTGATCATTGCTAGACAGATATTTTCAAGTCTTGCCATAGATTTTCAATACGATTTAAGGCAAAACTGTAACTAGGCCACTCAGCAACATTCAATGTCGTCTTGGTAAGCAACCAGTGTAGATTTGGCCTTGTGTTTCAGGTTATTATCCTCCTGAAAGGTGAATTTGTCTCCCAGTGTCTGTTGGAAAGCCGAATGAACCAGGGTTTCCTTTAGGATTTTGCCTGTGCTTATAGCTGTATTCCTTTTATTTTTATCCTTAAAAAAAAAATGCCAATGACAAGCATACCCATAACGTGATGCAGCCACCACCGTGCTTGAGTGGTACTCAGTGATGTGTTGTGTTTGCCCCAAACATAACGCTTTGTATTCAGCACAAAAGTTCATTCTTTGCCACCTTTTTTGCAGTATTACATAAGTGTCTTGTTGCAAAAAAGATGCATGTTTTAGAATATTTTATTCTGTACAGGCTTCCTTCTTTTTACTGTTATTTAGGTTAGTATTGTAGAGTAATTACAATGTTCATCCATCCTCAGTCTTCTCATATCACAACCATTAAACTCTAACTGTTTTAAAACCACTTGTGGCCTCATGGTGAAATCCCTGAGCAGTTTCCTTCCTCTCCGGCAACTGAGTTACGAAGGACGCTTGTATCTTTGTAACGACTGGATGTATTGATACACCGTCCAAAGCCTAATTAGTAACTTCACCATGCTCAAAGGGTTACTCAGTCTGCTTTTTATTTTATTTTACCCATCTGCCAATCGGTGCCCTTCTTTGCGAGGCATTGAAAAACTTCCCTGGTCTTTGTGGTTGAATCTGTGCATGAAATGTACTACTCGATTGAGGTACAGTGCCTTGCGAAAGTATTCGGCCCCCTTGAACTTTGCGACCTTTTGCCACATTTCAGGCTTCAAACATAAAGATATAAAACTGTATTTGTTTGTGATGAATCAACAACAAGTGGGACACAATCATGAAGTGGAACGACATTTATTGGATATTTCAAACTTTTTGAACAAATCAAAAACTGAAAAATTGGGCGTGCAAAATTATTCAGCCCCTTTACTTTCAGTGCAGCAAACTCTCTCCAGAAGTTCAGTGAGGATCTCTGAATGATCCAATGTTGACCTAAATGACTAATGATGATAAATACAATCCACCTGTGTGTAATCAAGTCTCCGTATAAATGCACCTGCACTGTGATAGTCTCAGAGGTCCGTCAAAAGCGCAGAGAGCATCATGAAGAACAAGGAACACACCAGGCAGGTCCGAGATACTGTTGTGAAGAAGTTTAAAGCCGGATTTGGATACAAAAAGATTTCCCAAGCTTTAAACATCCCAAGGAGCACTGTGCAAGCGATAATATTGAAATGGAAGGAGTATCAGACCACTGCAAATCTACCAAGACCTGGCCGTCCCTCTAAACTTTCAGCTCATACAAGGAGAAGACTGATCAGAGATGCAGCCAAGAGGCCCATGATCACTCTGGATGAACTGCAGAGATCTACAGCTGAGGTGGGAGACTCTGTCCATAGGACAACAATCAGTTCTATATTGCACAAATCTGGCCTTTATGGAAGAGTGGCAAGAAGAAAGACATTTCTTAAAGATATCCATAAAAAGTGTCGTTTAAAGTTTGCCACAAGCCACCTGGGAGACACACCAAACATGTGGAAGAAGGTGCTCTGGTCAGATGAAACCAAAATTGAACTTTTTGGCAACAATGCAAAATGTTATGTTTGGCGTAAAAGCAACACAGCTCATCACCCTGAACACACCATCCCCACTGTCAAACATGGTGGTGGCAGCATCATGGTTTGGGCCTGCTTTTCTTCAGCAGGGACAGGGAAGATGGTTAAAATTGATGGGAAGATGGATGGAGCCAAATAAAGGACCATTCTGGAAGAAAACCTGATGGAGTCTGCAAAAGACCTGAGACTGGGACGGAGATTTGTCTTCCAACAAGACAATGATCCAAAACATAAAGCAAAATCTACAATGGAATAGTTCAAAAATAAACATATCCAGGTGTTAGAATGGCCAAGTCAAAGTCCAGACCTGAATCCAATCGAGAATCTGTGGAAAGAACTGAAAACTGCTGTTCACAAATGCTCTCCATCCAACCTCACTGAGCTCGAGCTGTTTTGCAAGGAGGAATGGGAAAAAATGTCAGTCTCTCGATGTGCAAAACTGATGGAGACATACCCCAAGCGACTTACTGTAATCGCAGCAAAAGGTGGCGCTACAAAGTATTAACTTAAGGGGGCTGAATAATTTTGCACGCCCAATTTTTCAGTTTTTGATTTGTTAAAAAAGTTTGAAATATCCAATAAATGTTGTTCCACTTCATGATTGTGTCCCACTTGTTGTTGATTCTTCACAAAAAAATACAGTTTTATAACTTTATGTTTGAAGCCTGAAATGTGGCAAAAGGTCGCAAAGTTCAAGGGGGCCGAATACTTTCGCAAGGCACTGTATGTGTGAGGTACAGAGATGGGGTAGTTATTCAAAAATCATATTAACAACTATTATTGAACACGAAATGAGTTCATGCAACTTATTTAAAAGTACATTTTTACTCCTGAACTATTTTACGCTTTCCATTACAAAGGGGTTGAATACTTATTGACTAAAGACATTTCAGATGTAATATTTTTTATTAATTTCTGAAATATTCTACAACAAAATTGTGTTTAAATCAGTGAATACTTTTGTCATGTAGCAGACGGATGTAAAGTAGGTAAACAACCATATGACATCACAATTACCTTATTCATTCCTTTATCAGTATGTTGACATGGATCCTGTGACTGTGATGCCAGTGTTAGGTGGAGGGGTGTGTCTGACTCCTACCTGAGCCTGACAGAAGCTGTGTCCGTCCTGCAGGACCGAGGGGGTATAGCAGCGGTGGAGAATGGTAAGCAGGCATCGGCGGTCCCAGGGGTCGGTGACACGCCCTCCGTAGATCACCTCACCCGTCAGGTAGCGTAGGGCCGCCCATGGCAGCTCGGAACCTTCCGCAGCCCGCAGGAGACTCTCCTGGTTCAGCATGGACACCTAAGACACACAGACAGAGCCAAGACAAGAGACAATGCTCTCTCTCAATCTAGATGGATCTGTGTCATTATATTGTAAGCTGAGAAGCTCTGTTGAGTTGGAAACAGTATGTGTTGCATCATAATGTACCTCCAGGTCAGAAGATGTAAAGGTGTAGGGTATGTTCCACCCCAGAGGGCCGTACTTCTTTCTCTCCTGCACGATGGCGTTGAAGAAGCAGAGGCTGAAGAGCAAAGTCTTCCAGGCTGGGCTGCAGTCCATTTTACAGAAGCTCCTCTCGGTCACCTCTCCACTGGGACTGAAGGTGTGGAGGAGCTTCTCCTTCAGACCCCGAGGAGGCTCCACAGCTATCTACAGGACAGGATGTGGAATTACTGTATTAGTAACTGAGGCTCTACCGCTATCTACAGGACAGGAAGTTGAATTACTGTATTAGTAACTGAGGCTCTACTGCTATCTACAGGACAGGAAGTGGAATTACTGTATTAGTAACTGAGGCTCTACCGCTATCTACAGGACAGGAAGTGGAATTACTGTATTAGTAACTAAGGCTCTACCGCTATCTACAAGACAGGAAGTAGAATTACTGTATTAGTAACTGAGGCTCTACCGCTATCTAAAGGAACAGAATCATTGGCAATGAATTTGTAACAACAACAGACATTGTTGTGTTCTGTGTATCTGAGGGGTGTGCAATAGAATGTCTAGAAGAGACAAAGCCCCTCAGACGATGGGCAGATTGACTGGTTCACTCATGGGTACACCATAGAAATAAACTCACTAATTATACTTCTATAGGTGTGTGGCCCTCTAACGGGAAGCTGTGGTAATGAAGGCCTGGCTGACCTTAATGGCTCTCTGCAGGACGGAGGCAGGGAACACTGGGTCTGGTTTAGAGGACAGCCACAGACGGAAGTGAGGGTCCAGGTCTGAGCCTTTCCACTTCAACCTGAGCAGAAGGGATGAAAAATACTCAGGTCTGTCTACAGCTGGGTCCTGTTGGGTAGAAGCACCTAACAGGACCACACCTAAAGGCATCTCACAGGACCCTCTGTGCTTCAACGTGGTTTCAAACCTACGTATACTACATCATATTGTCTCACATGACATTACCCATCAGCATAAAGTATATATTAAAGTATATATTAAGACATAAAAACATGCAAAATAAAAGCTCAAAACAGGTGCTGTTGTACACTCACGAGTTGACGACAGTCTGCAGTCTGGGCATGAAGGAGGCGGCCAGGTGGCAGTTCTGCAGGAAGACCCAGCGGCCCTTGAGGACCTGGGCCTTGTAAATGAGCTCCTCTGCCCTGGGGCCCTGGCCCTGACCCAGAGACACCATGTCCAGGTGCAGGCTGCTACCCCTCAGCTCCTGGGCCAGACGCACCAGGAGGGAAGCTGGGTCCATGCCTGAACAGACAGGGGAAGAATAAGGACATCAGACACGACCTAAAGCTGCTTGTACTACACCATATTGTCCAGGAATTTCAAAGGTGTAAAAGAAGCTTTGAGTGTCCCAGTGTCCGTCCCAAATCCTACTAGTGAGAAAGAGGGTGGAACGAGCAGCCTAACACCAAGGTTATTACACACCAGTTTAGGGAGGATGTCTAGTACACAAGAGTAGCAGTAGTCTTACCAGGGGAGAGGAGGAATACGATGGGCACATTGGCAGAGCAGCGCTCATACACCTCTCTCAGGGAGATCTTTCCAACCTCCAGGTACTTAGAACCCATCTTCTCTATGACAAAGGCTTTCACTGCCGTGTTCAGACACTCAGGCCTCAGGATCTTCACCTGGGAGATAAAGACAGCCTCAACAGAGTTCATCATATTTATCAAGGAGAATGTTTTGAGTTCTTACAAAGCTGTAACCCGCACGCACGCGCGCACACGCACGCACGCACACGCGCACACACGCGCACACACACACACACACCAAGAGGATCTTCTGGAAGCCTGAGAGGCTCTCCCAGGGGAAGATGTGGACACACTTGGTGAGATGCCTGTCCTTCGAGGCTGCTGCTGACTGGGATGACTCTCCTGGACAGATAGACAGACAAACCACATCATGATGTCACACACACATTCATTCATGACACAGGAGGTGAGCTAGAATGAGATTCTATCGGTGAGGGGGAACGAGCTAGAATGAGATTCTATCGGTGAGGGGGAACGAGCTAGAATGAGATTCTATCGGTGAGGGGGAACGAGCTAGAACGAGATTCTATCGGTGAGGGGGAATGAGCTAGAACGAGATTCTATCGGTGAGGGGGAACGAGCTAGAACGAGATTCTATCGGTGAGGGGGAACGAGCTAGAATGAGATTCTATTGGTGAGGTGGAACGTGTATGGCTTGTCATTACCATGAAGAGGTTCTGTGAAATAAGTCAAGGAAATGATACTCTGTGGTGAATTCAAACACAACATGCATCAGGGAACACAGGACAGAAAACTTCCCAGAGCAAGGTTCACTGGAGATGCCATAGTCAAGGCTCTTTTCTGCACAAGAGCTTCTAGGAATAAGTCAAGCAACCCAATGTTCACCAGGGAAGCTTCACATTCCAGCACAGCAACACCGACCTTCAGTACCAGAACCAGCGTGTCCAGTGTAGGGCTCACTGAGGAACTCATAGAGGTTCCTAGCCTGCTGGAACAGTTCCCACTGCAAACGGTTGGTCTGGATGGACTTGTAGAGGGTGGCGAAGCAGGGCAGGTGGGCACACAGGTACTGGCACTGTGCCCACATGCTGTCTGTCAGCCACGGGTGGTCCGGACGCTCGCCCAGGAGCTCCCCTAGTGAGACAATCACACACAGATGCACTCAGCAATTTTACTGTGGTCACCCCCCCTTAATTACTCAAATGCTCACTCATTCATGGTCTACTTATTTTCCAATTGAAAGACAGTTTGGAGCCTTTTAAAGACAAGCTCTGATTCAATATGCGGCCTCATATTACTGACAGATGCCTGACACAGCAGGTATTTTTTTTACCTTCCTCCTGTTCGGCTCTCTTTGAGTCCATCATGCTGGCCAGCACAGCAGAGTGTAGGAATATCTTCCACTCTTCAGCAGGCAGGAACTCAGTGCTGCCCACTATCATGTTGTGCTTGTTGGTCTTCATGATGTTACAACACATCAGGAAGGAGAAAACCACCTGGTCGTCCACAAACAGGGCCAGGGACACTTCCTGGAGGGGGAAGGGGGAGAGAGACAGTACAGAGGGGGAGAGAGAGATAGAGAGAGTAGGGAAGAGAGAGAGAGTAAGGAGGGAGAGAGAGAGATAGAGAGAGTGGGGGAAATAGAGAGTAATGAGGGGGAGAGACAGAGTACGGAGGGGGAAAAACTCAATCAAGCTCCACTTAAGATGCGTAAAACCCAAAAGAAAATAGCCTGTCCATGATTGTTACTCTCATTACTGTTACCTTGTATATACTCTCAGTGATGGCGTTCATCATCAATACTGTTACCTTGTATATACTCTCAGCGATGGCGTTCATCATCATCAATACTGTTACCTTGTATATACTCTCAGTGATGGCGTTCATCATCAATACTGTTACCTTGTATATACTCTCAGTGATGGCGTTCATCATCTTGAGGAGACGAAGGTTAAAGTCCCCCATGTTGGGAGCACATGTTCCAGGTACCACCACAGCCCTCCTCAGGCCCTTAGCTCCAGCCGGGCACAGGGTGCCCGTCACAGGCATGGACACGTCCAGGGTGGGCCACTCCTGGCCTTCCGTAGCCACCTGCAAAGCTTTCACATACATGTCATTGAACCAGTCCAGGGAGAACTGGTACATGTAGTTGATCTGGGTGAGGTCGGCCAGGACAAAATACAGGTCTGCACCACGGTTAGCGATAGGGAGGTACTTCTTGCGGACCTCGTCGATCTCCTTCTCCTTGTCCTTAGCCGTCTCAACTCGCACGGAGATCTCATTGGAGGTGACCTTGGACTTTTTCAGGTTATCAACGAGGTCCTGGTCGTCCAATATGTGTCCTGAAGCAAGACAAAGTATTAGTGTTTTAATATGTCACATTTTAGGTGAAGGGAGACAATGTGCTCATCTCTATCTTTTCTCTATCCTCTTAGTAAAAACAATAGTTAAAGAGTGCTAGAAGCAAAGCCAACAGTCGATCTTGATCAAGATTTTTACGTTACATTTAGAGACAGGTGGAACGGCACAAAATCCATCCACCCGTCCACCTCCCTCCCTCCCTCCCTCACCCTGGGTGTCCTGCAGCAGCAGCAGGGACCTGTTCTCCAGCTCGTGAAGGCTGAACAGGTCAGCAGTAATAGTGTGGAGGAGCTGGTTGTGGTGCAGCTCTAGCTCTGGCTGATACAGAGACACCGCGCTGGACAGCAGCTGCTCCTGCAGACACTCGTACTCTACTGAGAAGTTGATCAGCTTCACCAGGACACACACTGCCGGGAGGAAGTGGGGGTTGGGCAGACAGGTGGCCAGGTAGAGCCTTCGGTGAGAAAGAGAGGAGAGGGGAGAGGAGAAGGAAAAGCAAGGAGATGAGGAGGAGAGGAGTTGTGACAATTTATAAGACCTATTCCTACTGCTACAAATATGAATATTTATATTTTTAATGAAGGGTCATTTGATGAAAATAAGGGCTCAATTGAATGAGTAAATGTACCTAAAGTTGGGATTGTACTCAATTTCAGTGTCTCCAATTTTGATGAATGATTGACCGTCACGTATTGTAAGGTTCTTGATCAGGATTGGCTGAAGACAGGGATCTATGTTCTCAAGAACATCCTGAAAACAGAAGAATGGTCAAAGGGAAGGATCGATAAGGACTAATAATCTTGATCTCATTTAGTACACCAGTTTCATTTAAGAAAACCACTAAGCTAAGTTTCCATTCAATTGGCAACAGATTTCTATGTGAACATGCACAAATCTGCATAAAAACAATCCACATTTCCCATCAGAGATGTTTCCATCAAATTGACCTCTTGTGGATAAAAGGCTGTGTGTGATGACGTAGAGTACATAAAAATACCTTTTGTTATTAAATACCATCGCATTTTCATCATCCATCGCATTTTCATCATCCATCGCATTGTCATCATCCATCGCATTGTCATCATCCATCACATTGTCATCATCCATCGCATTGTCATCATCCATCGCATTGTCATCATCCATCGCATTTTCAACTCTACTGATGGTTTTGTCACTAAAACTGTTGCGTTATATAACGAATGTGCCCACTCCAGTGTTGGCATGCGCTCTAGCCAACAGTTCGCAGATACAGTGTGGGTATAGCCTACATCAGGGGTATTCAACTCTTACCTTACGAGGTCCGGAGCCTGCTGGTTTTCTGTTCTACCTGATAATTAATTGCACACACCTGGTGTCCTAGTTCTAAATCAGTCCCCGATTAGAGGGCAACAATGAAAAAAGGCAGTGAAACTTGCTTTGAGGTCTAGAGTTGAATTTGATGGGCCTACTTGATGAGGTTATTATGGACAAAAGAGCGCAATAATTTTTATTTGTCAAACGGCAGCCAAACTTCAATCAGAATAAGACCCTTTATATTTATTGGACAGCAGCATTAAGCTCATTACTGTGAACTTTCACCCCCCTGTGAAGTCCATCATAACTGATTTCATCATTCATTAGCCTAATAAATTGCATGTTTTCCCCGAGTCGTATGGGAGGACCACAACATCGTATGACTCCACATTTACTTCGATATGATGGTTATTAGATCAATAGTTTCCACTGCTATTTCTCGCATACTTATTTTTACAGACACAAAAAGATCCCACCTTGTCTAGCGTATTTTGTTTTGTCGACATTTGGAATGTTTACAGACAAATTAGCTGTTTCCATTTACATGTACTTTACTCTGATAAAAAGGTTGGATGGAAACCTGGTTACTGTTGGGAATCACAATCTTTGATTCTATATTGTAGAATTAAAATCAATCAAATGTGTATATTCTATATGGCAATACCTGAATAAGGGATCAACACAGAAGGCGCTGGAGGAAATTTGTCAAATAATCTATGCTCCCCAAAGAACTAAAAGGTTTAAGTAGCCTAAGCAAGTACCTGAATAAGGACAGCGTCCCCCATGCGAATGGCCCTCTCCACTGTCTTCATATAGTTGGGGTCTGAGGCCAGCATCTTCCTGAGCCTGACCCCCTCCATAGAGCTTATCCACCTGGTGGCCTGGCCCTGGGGGTCGATCAGCAGGGGCCAGTGGGGACCGTTCTTCACGATCAAAGCATTCTCTGTGGAATTCTGATCTGGTGGCAGGCCTGTGTTCTGCCAGTGTCTCACCTGAGGGAGATAAGATTTTCCGATATCATTAAAATGTTGAGAAAATAGCTAAATCTGGTGCATTATGGCAATACATGCCAAAACAAAATGCGTGTGTTGTTGTTTCTAATTTCTTAAAAATATTCTGTGAACATTCACATGAGATTGACCTTTATGATCCTTTGAGATGGATATCACCCCAAAATGCTTTGAATCCACTATCGTGTGGAGCTATAGCTCTGAATGAAATGAGACTAATGTTAAGAGATGCACCACTGAATGTCGATCAGTGCATTTATGTGTCTGTCAATGCTGACAATTTTATAAGTTGCTTAGGATAAAAACCCCTGCTAAATGACCACATCACCTGGTTCTTCTCGGTCATGGCTGAGGTGAAGGTGTACTGAGGAGAGACAGGGATCTCCATGTTGTGGCAGAAGTCCAGCCACTTCTTCACCATGGCTTTACGGTAGTCGGCCGTCAGAGGTCCACAGTACGTGATGAACGCTGAGGAAACCATGACGTCACCCACTATGTGCTGCAGCTTGTTGTCCAGGTCACACACTGCCTTCTCCCAGCGATCCTGATACACAGAGGCCGACACAGACACGCACAGGGCAACAGGCAGGTCAAATCAACAGAAAGCACGCATGGAAGAAATCAGCATTCAAAGTGTCATTGTAGGGATGCATCTCTTTTGGAGTTCCATTTGTACCTAAAACAGTGACATTTTCATCTAAAAAAACATATGTATCGGCAGAAATATAGGAATCGGTGTATTCTGACTCCCAAAGACTGGTATCGAATCAGATCCATAAGTGTCATATTGGTCTGGCTTTATGAAACAATATTTACTATTGTACAGGAACTGTTTGGTCGGACCTTTTCATTAGACAGGGCTGATATGAGTGAAGCAGCTCTCTGCACTCTGTTCGTGGTCCTCTCTTTACGTCTCCCCAGCTCCTGTCTCTCAGACACACTGGCATCGTAGCGGTCCTCCAAAGCTTTCTGATGCTCCTCGATCTAAACAGACAGCACAGAACAATCAATCATCAACCAATTAATCAATCAATCAATTCATTGATAAAGCATACACTGAACGGAGAAACGAGCCCTTGTCATTTGTGTGAATGAATTATCAAACACGTTGCCAAACAGTAAATATCTTACCTTCGATAGTCTTTTCTGTTTTTTCATCAGATTAGATTCTGATTTCACCAATGCTGCTTGGGCCACGTTGACTTTGTTCCGTTTGGGCTCAATTATCTGGGGAAGATAGGACATCAATATAACACTGTTGCATTCATGAATAACAATAAGGGAATATTTCCTTCTGGAGAACTAAAGGCACACAACAGTCAAACTGTACCTTGTACACTTCATGGTAGTGCTCCAAAGCCAGCACCCAGAGGCACATAGAACGACAGGCTATAGACACCAAGCCCACCTTGGCAGGGTTAAAGTCAGGACACTTAGAATACCTCCTCAACTTCAGAAACACCTACAGCAATTCAAACATAGTATCATGCACTATTATAATATAATATATGCCATTTAGCAGACACTTTTATCCAAAGCGTGCATTTTCCCTAGCGGGAATCAAAACCACAACCCTTGGTTGCCATGCTCTACCGACTGAGCCACACAGGACCACAAGACACTTACAAACAAGTATAATAAACAAGAGAATCTAAAGCTAGAAGATAAGCACATCTCAAGGTATGATTGGGGCCTAAATACTGTACCTTCTCTGGCAGGCTGTCTTTGTCCAGGCTGACCAGTCTCTTGAGGAAGCCAGGGTCTCCTAGCAGCTGTTTAGCTGTAGTCCAGTCAGGCCTCTGCTGTAGCAGGATGCAGACTGCATGCATCACTGTCAGGACCAGTTCTGGAGGCTTGGTGTATACTCTGGAGCCAAATAATGAACAGGAGATCAATACCTTTAATTCAGAATGAATTCACTATTACATATCGACAGTGTGTCATATTGATTCAATACATTCAATTCAGAATGAATTCACTATTACATATCGACAGTGTGTCATATTGATTCAATACATTCAATTCAGAATGAATTCACTATTACATATCGACAGTGTGTCATATTGATTCAATACATTCAATTCAGAATGAATTCACTATTACATATCGACAGTGTGTCATATTGATTCAATACATTCAATTCAGAATGAATTCACTATTACATATCGACAGTGTGTCATATTGATTCGTTGCTTCAAAACATTAGTTCTACTTGGAAAAATGTTTCGATCAGGTAAATTTGACAACAATATTGTAACCCCCCCCAAAGTGTTTATGAAAGGAAAAGGCATGCTTAGGTGAATAATTAAGCATGATTTTATTCACTTGCCTTATTTCTGAAATGTCGCTCTTTTGCAGAGCATCTAAAGCTGAAACTGCTTTCTCCAGCAGAGGCAAAACTTTATTCAAATCTGCCGTGGCATCCTACAGTTTTACAACACACAATGGGAACAAATGATTTACATAAACAAAATGTTACTCACAGTCAACAGAGAACACATTTATCAAAGGGTGAGTGTGGGTGTATGTGGCACTCTCATAAAAACATATTGATGTTCTCCTCACCTCTGCATATTTAAATTCACCTCTGCATATTCATACTGATGTTCATCTCACCATATTCATATTGATGTTCATCTCACCATATTCATATTGATGTTCACCTCACCATATTCATATTGATGTTCACCTCACCATATTCATATTGATGTTCACCTCACCTCTGCATATTCATATTGATGTTCACTTCACCTCTGCATGTTCATCTCACCATATTCATATTGATGTTCACCTCACCTCACCATATTCATATTGATGTTCACTTCACCTCACCATATTCATATTGATGTTCACCTCACCATATTCATATTGATGTTCATCTCACCATATTCATATTGATGTTCATCTCACCATATTCATATTGATGTTCACCTCACCATATTCATATTGATGTTCACTTCACCTCACCATATTCATATTGATGTTCACCTCACCATATTCATATTGATGTTCATCTCACCATATTCATATTGATGTTCACCTCACCTCTGCATATTCATATTGATGTTCACTTCACCTCACCATATTCATATTGATGTTCACCTCACCATATTCATATTGATGTTCACTTCACCTCACCATATTCATATTGATGTTCACCTCACCATATTCATATTGATGTTCATCTCACCATATTCATATTGATGTTCACTTCACCTCACCATATTCATATTGATGTTCACCTCACCTCTGCATATTCATATGGATGTTCACCTCACCTCTGCATATTCATGAACGATCCGTGTTTCTTGCACCATCATGTCTTCTTCGATTTTGACGATGGCTCGGACTTGTTCCACAGCTTGAGAATCCTCTTTCAGTTTACCCATCAATATCTCTATTTCCTGTCCAAAACACAGTCAGTCACACACAGTCAGTCAGTCACACACACACACACACACACACACACACACACACACACACACACACACACACACACACACACACAATCAGTCAGTCACACACAATCAGTCAATCACACACACACACACACAATCAGTCAGTCAGTCAGTCAGTCAGTCAGTCACACACACACACACACAATCAGTCAGTCAGTCAAACACAAACACAGTCAGTCAGTCAGTCACACACACACAATTAGTCAGTCAGTCAGTCAGTCACACACACACACAATCAGTCAGTCAGTCAGTCACACACACAATCAGTCAGTCACACACAATCAGTCAGTCAGTCACACACACAATAAGTCAGTCACACACACACAATCAGTCAGTCAGACACACACACACACACACACACACACACACACACACACACACACACAGTCAGTCAGTCACACAAAATCAGTCAGTCAGTCAGTCACACAAACACAATCAGTCAGTCACACACACAGAATCAGTCAGTCAGTCAGTCCCACACACACAATTAGTCAGTCAGTCACACAATCAGTCAGTCACACACACACAATCAGTCAGTCAATCACACACACAATCAGGCAGTCACACACACAATCAGTCAGTCAGTCACACACACAATCAGTCAGTCAGTCACACACACAATCAGTCAGTCACACACACACACAATCAGTCAGTCACACACACACACACACACACACACACACACACACACACACACACACACACACACACACACACACACACACACACACACACACACACACACACACACACACACACACACAGTCAGTCAGTCACACACACAATAAGTCAGTCAGTCACACATACAATCAGTCAGTCAGTCACACACACACAATCAGTCAGTCACACACACAATCAGTCAGTCAGTCAGTCACACACACAATCAGTCAGTCACACACACACACAATCAGTCAGTCACACACACAATCAGTCAGTCAGTCACACACACACAATCAGTCAGTCACACACACAATCAGTCAGTCAGTCAGTCACACACACAATCAGTCAGTCACACACACACACACAATCAGTCAGTCAGTCACACACACACAATCAGTCAGTCACACACACGATAAGTCAGTCAGTCACACATACAATCAGTCAGTCAGTCACCCACACACACACAATCAGTCAGTCACACACAATCAGTCAGTCACACACACAATAAGTCAGTCAGTCACACACATACAATCAGTCAGTCACACACAATCAGTCAGTCAGTCAGTCAGTCACACACACAATCAGTCAGTCACACACACACACAATCAGTCAGTCACACACACAATAAATCAGTCAGTCA